>NW_024112536.1:0-43369 GCF_003073215.2 Triticum urartu | reverse complement strand
AAGGAAAAGGCAACAAAGCCTAAGTATAATCTGCCTCGCACCGCAGAGATTCGAGCGTGTGAATGGCCTTCCGATGATTTCTTGAGAGCAGCCGGGATTTATGAAGATTTTCATGAATTGGCTAAAAATGCAGGCCTCACCGCTTTCCTCCACGACCAATGCGATCAGTATCTCTTACTCACAAATACCTTTGTGCAAAACTTTCATTTCCATTCTAGGAGCTCACCACCTACGGTGGAGTTTCATTTATATGATGAGCATAAGGAGATGTCACTTTATGATTTTTGTCGGGTTTGTTTAGTCCCTTTTGAGGGCAAGATAGAAGAACCACATCACGATGATGTGGAGGGGTTCATTGATACTATCACTGTAGGGGAAACAAGGAAGGTTTCCGATGCACGAATCACTAGCATACATTTTCCTGTTTTACGTTATTTTGCATTATTTGCTAGTCGTTGCTTAATTAGTCGCGGAAACTGTGGAAACCTTAGTATCCCTGATATTATTATTTTTCTCCATGGTTTATATGGTGATAACTCTGTTAGTATGGGCAGCATTATTGCCAAACGGTTAAGTTTGAACCGTACAAAGGGCCTCATCTTTGGAGGCATCTATGCTTCACGCCTAGCTGCACATTTTAACATACCTGTTAGGCATGCTGAGAAGGAAGAAAAAGTGTTGCCTCGTGTTTATCTAGATTATAAAAGTATGGTGGCACATGATTTTAGTGTTAAGAATAGGGAAGGAGAGCTTAAATATCAATTGTTCTTTAATAAACACCATCCTGAGACTATTACCCTGCCTGCTCCTTCTTTGTTTGATTTATCTGTAGGCACGTACCTTGTTCCATTGAAGGATATTCACGCCTACCGGAACCCTACACCATCTGAGGAGCTAGAGCCGGAACCACAAATTGACCCTTCACGACAGTCTAATTACCAGTGGGATCCGGAGATGATTGTCAGCCAGTGGCAATCAGAGTCTTCCTCTTCTTCTTCTCAGTACGACCCCAACTATTATTATGGATATCCACCAGGCCAGACGTGGCCATAGACCAACTTAGGCCAAAATCCTAAGCTTGGGGGAGTACGTATTTCCCACCGACATTACATTTATGTTCACACACTCATTGCTAGATGTCGGTGCTCATACTTTTTCATTGTATCATCCATGCTAGTTTATTTTCCTTTTTTATGCTTTCTTCTTGTGTGTTTAATAAACCTTAAGAGAAACCCAAAAAAATTAGTTGTAGCTTTTAATCAGTTTAATTTCCATGCTTGTAGCAGTAATTAAAAAGAAAACCCAAAAAGATTTCCTGTTCTTCTTTTGCTTGTTGGGAGCTGTCCCGTGTAAATAGTTTTATTTATTTTCTTTTCTTTGGGGGTCGATAGGAGAAGACCATAATTAAATTGTTGAAGTGGCTCTTATATGCATGATTGTTTATCCAACAAAAGAGCCCATATTGCCTTGTCTTCTCCTGTTTATTGAATGCTTGCAGACTCCAGCTTAGTCCAATGCACGCGCACTACTATTATTATTCACATCGTTCGGTCGTGCAAGTGAAAGGCAATAATGATGATTATATAATGAACTTATTGAGATGAGAAAAGCTGGTATGAACTTGACCTCTTTTGTTTTTGTAAATATGATTAGTTCATCGTTCCTGATTCGGCCTATTATGAATAAACATGTTTGCAATGACAATTAGAGATCATAGTTTCTTGTGCCATGCTTGATTAGCTATGAGTTATAATGGTTTACCTTGCGTGCCAACATGCTATTAAAATGGTTATGATGTGGTATGATAGGGTGGTATCCTCCTCTGAATGATTTAAGTGACTTGACTTGGCACATGTTCACGCATGTAGTTGAAACAAAATCAACATAGCCTTCACGATATTTATGTTCATGGTGGATTATATCCTACTCATGCTTGCATTCGGTGTTGATTAATTTTAATGCATGTTCATGACTGTTGTCGCTCTCTAGCTGGTCGCTTCCCAGTCTTTCGCTAGCCTTCACCTGTACTAAGCGGGAATACCGCTTGTGCATCCAAACTCCTTAAACCCCAAAGTTATTCCACATGAGTCCACTATACCTACCTATATACGGTATCTACCTGCCGTTCCAAGTAAATTTGTATGTGCCAAACTCTAAACCTTCAAATAAATATCCTGTTTTGTATGCTCGAATAGCTCATGTATCAACTAGGGCTGCCTGTATCTTCCATTTTAGGCGGGTTATTCTCAAGAGGAGTGGACTTCGCTCCTCACTCACAAGATAAATGGCTGGTCACCGGGATGCCCAGTCCCATGCTTTATGCAAACTAAATCAAAATAATTGCAAACAAAACTCCCCCTGGGACTCTTGTTAGTTGGAGGCACTCGTTGTTTCGAGCAAGCCATGGATTGATGCTTGTTGGTGGAAGGGGGAGTATAAACTTTACCATTCTGTTTGGGAACCGCCTATAATGTGTGTAGCATGGAAGATATCGCCATCTCTTGGTTGTTATGTTGACAATGAAAGTATACCGCTCAAAATATTATTCACCTCTGTTTTAAAACCGAGCTCTGGCACCTCTACAAATCCCTGCTTCCCTCTGCGAAGGGCCTATCTATTTAATTTTATGCTGAGTCATCATCCTCTTATTAAAAAGCACTAGTTGGAGAGCACCGCTGTCATTTGCATTCATTACTGTTAGTTTACATTGAGTATGACTTGACTGGATCTCTTTTACCATGAATTACAATGTCTAGTCAGTCCTTGGTCTTTAAAGGTGCTCTGCATTTATGTTTTGCGGTCTGAGAAAGGGCTAGCGAGATACCATCTTGTTATATTATATTATGATTGTTTTGAGAAAGTGTTGTCATCCGAGATTTATTATTATTGCTCGCTAGTTGATTATGCCATTGATATGAGTGAACTTGAGACCTAAGCGTTATTGTGAATGTGGTTAGTTATAATCTTTGCTGAAAACTTGAATGCCGGCTTTACATATTTACAACAACAAGAGCAAACAGAGTTTGTAAAATTTTTTCTTTATCACTTTTAGTTTATCAACTGAATTGCTTGAGGACAAGCAAAGGTTTAAGCTTCGGGGAGTTGATACGTCTCCAACGTATCTACTTTTCCAAACACTTTTGCCCTTGTTTTGGACTCTAACTTGCATGATTTGAATGGAACTAACCCGGACTGACGCTGTTTTCAGCAGAATTACCATGGTGTTATTTATGTGCAGGAGCAACGTTCTCGGAATGACCTGAAACTTCACGAAGCCACTTTTCAGAAAATAAGAAAAATACCTGCAAAAGATGAAGGCCAGGGGGCCCACCACCTCTCCACGAGGGTGGGGGGGCGTGCCCCTACCTCGTGGGCCCCCTGCTGACTCTCCGACTCCAACTCCAACTCCATATATTGAGTCTCGGGGAGAAAAAATCAGAGAGAAGAAATCATCGCATTTTACGATACGGAGCCGCCGCCAAGCCCTGAAACCTCCCGAGAGGGCTGATCTGGAGTCCGTTTGGGGCTCCACAGAGGGGAACCCGTCGCCATCGTCATCATCAACCATCCCCCATCACCATTTTCATGATGCTCACCGCCGTGCATGAGTAATTCCATCGTAGACTTGCTGGACGGTGATGGGTTGGATGGGATCTATCATGTAATCGAGTTAGTTTTGTTAGGGTTTGATCCCTAGTGTCCACTATGTTTTGAGATTGATGTTGCTATGACTTTGCTATGCTTAATGCTTGTCACTAGGGCCCGAGTGCCATGATTTCAGATCTGAACCTATTATGTTTTCATCAATATATGAGTGTTACTGATCCTATCTTGCAAGTCTATAGTCACCTATTATGTGTTATGATCCATTAACCCCGAAGTGACAATAATCGAGATACTTACCGGTGATGACCGTAGTTTGAGGAGTTCATGTATTCACTATGTGTTAATGCTTTGTTCCGGTTCTCTATTAAAAGGAGGCCTTAATATCCCTTAGTTTCCGTAAGGACCCCGCTGCCACGGGAGGGTAGGACAAATGATGTCATGCAAGTTCTTTTCCATAAGCACGTATGGCTATATTTGGAATACATGCCTACATTACATTGACGAACTGGAGCTAGTTCTGTGTCACCCTAGGTTATGACTGTTACATGATGAACCGCATCCGGCATAATTCTCCATCACCGATCCATTGCCTACGAGCTTTCCATATATTGTTCTCCACTTATTTACTTTTCTGTTGCTATTGCTATCATCACTACAAAATACCAAAAACATTACTTTTACTACTGTTACCTTTTGTTACCGTTATCACTACTATCATATTACTTTGCTACTAAACACTTTGCTGCAGATATTAAGTTTCCAGGTGTGGTTGAATTGACAACTCAGCTACTAATACTTGAGAATATTCTTTGGCTACCCTTGTGTCAAATCAATAAATTTGGGTTGAATACTCTACCCTCGAAAACTGTTGCGATCCCCTATACTTGTGGGTTATCAGTAATCTCCATTACAGATGGACAAATATTCTTATCTGCGGATCTATTCAATGTCGGAATTTGACCCGCTATTAATGTGGGTATTTTTGTTTCCAGAGTAGGATCCGCGACTCAAATTAAAGCCATGAAACAAGTAGCTGGAAAATCCAAATTGGAAGTAGCTCAATTCGCAGAGTGATAGGCCTTTGCACAATTCGCCTCTGCTCTCGATAAAACAAGTCAGAATCATCTGGCAAGGGGTCGACAATTAAGGGAATTGCTTAAAAAATCCCAGGCAAATCCTCTCCCAGTGGAAGAGCAGATAGCTACTATTTATACCGGAACAAGAGGATATCTTGATTCGTTAGAAATTGAACAGGTAAAGAAATAGTGCAATCACCCCAGAATCGTCGAAATCCCCACGAAATGGAGAGCGGTGCAAGTCTCACACTCTTTCTCTCACTCTCTATCCTCTATCTTTCAGATTTTCCCCTCGTAGCTGATACAGTGAAATATTATTATGTAAGGGAGCTGATCCACATGATTCAATGGTGAATTCTGATTTCCCCACAAACTGAACCACAGGAGAAGAATAGAATAATTCACTGGTGTAGGCGGAGCAGCAAACCTTCGTAGAAAAGGGAGAGGGTATACCTAGAAACGATGAAATCAACCAGCACTGCCTTGCTAATTGAATAAAGGACGATACCGACTACTTTCTGAACAGAATAATGAGAGTCCCGAACAATGGGAGAATGGAGCTTCCCGTCTATGAACTAATCTCTAGACTATATCGTATCAAGCTCAAAGGTTTGTGCAACTTATCTATCAAGCCACACTTCTTTACTTCGAGATAGCGCATTCCACACTTCTTTACTTCGCTATAGAAGTAGGATCCCAGCCCACAATACAATCAGTAGTTTACTTAATTGATATAAAGAGTTTCCCCTACCTGCCCCTACTATCAATTGATAATACATAAATGATCCGGGGCTAGTGTTGGGTAGTCGGGCCCACTAGAATTCAAGTGCTTCTTATCGATTCAATACGCCCTTAATGGATCCTCGTGCTTTATCTCCATTGGGTGGAGCAATACCCTTGTCCTATCTTTTCTTTATAGAGCAATAGAAATGATGGTTGCCCCTCGCTGCACTGACCAATGATATCTTAGAAGAGAGAAAGACTTCTGTAACTTGCCAATGATATCTAGTGGGCACTACAAACTCCAGGCATACTGTACTTGACCACCCTAATTTTCTTTGTCCCTACTAGGTGAAATCAATACTTACTTTCAATTGGTAGAGAGGAAGAAGAGAACTGACACTAGTAATAGGTTGATGACTTCCCTTAACTGAACTGACACTAGCAATAGGTTGATGACTTCTCTAACTTAATAGCTGGCCGACTTCTCTTCATGGATCACCGTTCTATATAGTTAGGCACAACATCGCGTTTAACCACCTATCCCTATTCCCTCAATCGATAGCGTCCAACTATCCTTTTATTGGGACAGTAGCATACTTCTCGTTAGGGACAATAGTTCCTATACTTAACTAACCTCTGTGCGCAATCATTGTTTGACACATCATTCTTTCAGCTTTTCGTTCTTGACGACTCTGTTTGACGGAGCCTAACCTTGAACTAGCTTTTTGCAACACAAACCACTATCTTTACTTTCCTTTAGCAATAGTATCTAACTATCAATTCATAAGAGTCAAACGGGTGGGTCCATCCCATCTATCGACAGGTCCTGATACCGGATCTGGGAAACAAGCAATACTTTCCGCAATTCCTTAATGAAAAACAAACCTATCTTCTCTTGAAAGGCTGTCCTTTCCTCTCTTGTTATTGTGATATCAATGAAAGAAAGCTGGATACTGACTTCTTCCCAAGAGCTCTATCAGCCCTGAATTCCTTAGCCATACGAATCTTCCTTAGTTTCCTTAACCTGAGTGACCAAAGGAAGAACGCTCTTGATACATTCCATTCGGAAGATCGCATTGAGTAGGTGGCTCTAGCCTACCAGGAACCCATCTTGAATAGTAAGTTTGGATTGCTAAGATAGGAGCAAAGCCAAACGTAAGCACCAGTACGGATCGACTGGCCCGCCCACCATCACCACCGGAACTTTCACCTCTCGGCTCAGAGAGTTTATTGCATCCATATCTTCTTGGGGCTTTCTGGTATCTTTTATAGATTCCTTGAGATGGAGGCACTAGTGTGACTTTAGGTAACCTAAGTTACTTAAGATGACTTTCGGAGTAGTTCTGCTCGAGCTGCGGGTAATTCATTTTCCGGATGGTGCTTCTCAATAGAAGGATCGATACGGGTAGGACCATTAACCAACAGGAAAGCATCTCCAGATCCGATATGAGAACTTGCTTCTGTATACGAAATTCATTAAATGAAAAGGTAACTATATGCGCTCTATGCGCTTTGTCTTCATCACCATTATATCCTTTTTATCTCTTGTGGAACGAGTTGGGAAAGTTGCCCAGAAAGAAAATAAAACTCCCGTATTCGCCCTTTCTTGCTTGCCCGTAACCAGAATAAAGGTCACAGTGAAACTTTGATAAATTGGACTCCGCTAAGACCCGCTTGATATGAGTAGATTGCCCCGAGTATTTTACTTTGACAAGACAAAATCACTTGTTTTTTAGCTATATGAGAAAGAGCTAGCGTGTACCCAAACCCCCCTCCTAGTAGCAAAACAGATCAATACCTCGATTGTATCTACTCACCGGGCGAAAAAAACATAACATAGCATTTCTCATAAATAGACAGTTTTCGTTGAAACGATCATTTCCAAGTTCAAGATGTTGTTTCCCTGTGCAGAATTCCGCTAGCTTGGCATGTTGGTACCAAAATACTACCTATGCTGACAGCTAGCAATCGATAAGCCATCTAGCTTCTCTCCGCTACGGTGATGGCTTATAACACGTCGATCTAGCTTTACTTCCTGGCGCAGTAGAGGAGGGTCCATTGGGCGTAGAGAGAGTACCATGTGATCAGTCTGTAATGCTTATTGGAAAGTGCTCTCTATCGTCCGGGTCATGAAAAACACATGTTCTGACTTCTCTTCTGAGAAAATGGAGTGGATCATCTTCAAAAGCAACTCTGCAAGCAAAAGCCGCCTCACAAGCGCATACCTTTCTCCATTGGAGCAGAAGTCGTCATACTCCACTTCAAGATGCTCCTTGGTGGTCGCTCTCCGAAGCAACGTCGCTTGAATACGAGACACATCACTCCTCAAGCACGTTTCAAGCAAACAAGACAACACTAGCTTCTACGACTCCGAGTTGAAGAGCGAGTATTCTCCAAGGCGACATTGTCCTCAAAAAGGTCGTGTATCCACAGTCCCAAAGCAAGCTCCGCCTAAAATGGGAAGTGTTGCATCATGTCACAGTCCTAGGATCCAGAGCTCACCGCCTGTCCTCCATGGAAGGTTCCTCCTGCAGCTTTTGATTGTACAAGCAAGGCACGCACAAGTCCAACTATGTATGATTACAGGGCATCAACCCCACTGATCATCCCACGGGTGAATCGTTGTTTAAGCACGAAAATGGAATAAAAAAGTAAGTTCTGATACAGTAGTGCTCGCGCGCCGACGTGTACTACTAACGGATTCAAGAACTGGTGCTCCCTCCGAGAGTAAGTCACTCCAGTGGAATCAACAGATACCGGGTCCTAGTTCCCTAAGTGGTTACCTGCTTGTGTTCCTTTATATGACCACTAGAGCCGGTAGAGGATCAAACGGAGGTAGAACTTAGCAATCCAGGCTACTCACCCGACTCGGTCCACCCGTATGCGAGGTTTGGGTCTCCTACGAGACGTGGTAGGTAGGCAATCTCCTACTATGCGTTTTTCATCCCACTCCCTCTATCAACATAAGTAAATGTGCATAAAAGAAATACAACTGCTCAGTCAAATCTCTATGCGCCAATACATGGAAAGATCAAAGCCTCGCGGGACACGTAAAGAGACCTACCTACCACCCTTGTGCGTGCGAACCTAACAAGAGATGCTGATGCCAGCTACACCGTGCTTTCTTTTCGACCGACCTGACATTCCGAGGAGAAGAAGGAATGGTTGTATGCATGCGCCGGATGCCTATAAAAAATTAAAAGAAACCATGGATGGGGAGAAAGAAATCCCTACTTACTTGACAGGTTTCTGGGTCTCAGAAACATAGAAAGGATTTCACAAATAGGATAAATGTCCAGTGAGGACATCTCCTTGCTTGCTTTTTCATTGACTGATTCTAGTGGCTGGCCCAGTGAGAGAATTACCAGTGTCTGTCATTAGACTTTACCTTTCCACGGTGAACTCCTTTGTTGTTGAAAATCGTCTGGCTGGATTGACTTTTGGGATTGAGTCACTCTTACATTTAATCAGAGTATTTTGTATAACTCTTACTTAACAGACTTAGTGGACTGATTGATTGTTTCTTAGTTAGGATTTTCTATTCCTCCTAGCTTGCGAAATTCCCCTCTGCACTTGCATCTTTAATAAGAAGTAGTAGATGGGATTAAGGGCTCGGTTGGTGAGTAGTAGGAGTAAGGGCCCGGCTAGTGAGAACTAGCTTATACTATCTTTCTGGTGTAAGAGTATCTTGCTTATACTTTCAGAGATCTCTCTCGTAACTCGTAGATCTAAAAGCCTAATATAGAAAAGGGTTTTTCTCAGAACCATAAGTCAAAATAATAAGTCCAAATTCCGCAAGAGCTTGACAAGCAATCCTTCCTACACAACTCATCGGCAGTGTGACCTGCTTGACTTTTATCTTTGATTCAACCTTGGTATTCTCCTTTCTGAAACTTACTAAGACTATTGAAAGCTTTTTCAATGATTCAAAAAAGCATCCCTAGTATAAGAAGCTGTACCTGACCTACTCCTACTATAGTATTAGAAAAAAATAAGAAGCTTTCAAAACACCACAACTATATCTAATATGCCCCGCCAGACCAAGAGTGAGGAGCTTGACTGAACCTCTGAGCGAGTTATTAGTACCTTCTTCCTGAAGAGTAGTAGCCTTCATTCATAGCCTGACCAACTCGTTCATATGCTAGTCAGCTGTGAATTTCTAGTCAGGTTGCTATTCCCTTCTATTGAAGGCTTTTTACCACAATCATACATGACTTTTTTCGCCCTTGTTTTTAGAACTCATATAATACTGCTGCCCTTTCAGTTGCTTCTGCTTTTTTCACAAGAATTAAGATAGTGTCCTCCCTGAATTGAGAAAGAAGAGAGAATACCTATGTGCTGCTATGCCTGTTGGGGAACATAGTAATTTCAAAAAATTTCCTACGCACACGCAAGATCATGGTGATGCACAGCAACGAGAGGGGAGAGTGTTGTCCACGTACCCTCGTAGACCGAAAGCGGAAGCGTTAGCACAACGCGGTTGATGTAGTCGTACGTCTTCACGATCCGACCGATCAAGTACCGAACGTACGACACCTCCGAGTTCAGCACATGTTCAGCCCGATGACGTCCCTCGAACTCTGATCCAGCCGAGTGTTGAGGGAGAGTTTCGTCAGCACGACGGCGTGGTGACGATGTTGATGTTCTACCGACCCAGGGCTTTGCCTAAGCAACGCTACAGCAATATCGAGGTGGACTATGGTGGAGGGGGGCACCGCACACAGCTAAAAGATCAAACGATCAATTGTTGTGTCTATGGGGTGCCCCTGCCCCTGTATATAAAGAAGCAAGGGGGGTGCGGCCAGCCAGGGAGGAGGCGTGCCAGGAGGAGTCCTACTCCCATCGGGAGTAGGACTCCCCCTATCCTAGTTGGATTAGGACTTGGGAGGGGGAAAGAGTGGAGGAGAAGAAGGAAGGGGGGGCGCCGCCCCCCTCTCCTTGTCCTATTCGGACTGGGGGGGAGGGGCGCGCGGCGAAGCCGTAGCCGCCTCTCCTCTCTTCCACCTAGGCCCACTAAGGCCCATTAAGTCCCCGGGGAGGGGGGGGTCCGGTAACCTCCCGGTACTCCGGTAAAATCCCGATTTCACCCGGAACACTTCCTATATCCAAACATAGGCTTCCAATATATCAATCTTCATGTCTCGACCATTTTGAGACTCCTCGTCATGTTCGAGATCATATCCGGGACTTTGAACAACCTTCGGTACATCAAATCATATAAACTCATAATATAACCGTCATCGAAACTTTAAGCGTGCGGACCCTACGGGTTCGAGAACTATGTAGACATGACCGAGACACGTCTCCGGTCAATAACCAATAGCGGAACCTAGATGTTCATATTGGCTCCCACATATTCTACGAAGATCTTTATCGGTCAGACCGCATAACAACATACGTTGTTCCCTTTGTCATCGGTATGTTACTTGCCCGAGATTCGATCGTTGGTATCTCAATACCGAGTTCAATCTCGTTACCGGCGAGTCTCTTTACTCGTTCTGTAATACATCATCCCGCAACTAACTCATTAGTTGCAATGCTTGCAAGGCTTATGTGATGTGCATTACCGAGAGGGCCCAGAGATACCTCTCCGACAATCGGAGTGACAAATCCTAATCTAGAAATACGCCAACCCAACAAGTACCTTCGGAGACACCTGTAGAGCACCTTATAATCACCCAGTTACGTTGTGAAGTTTGGTAGCACACAAAGTGTTCCTCCGGTAAACTGGAGTTGCATAATCTCATAGTTATAGGAACATGTATAAGTCATGAAGAAAGCAATAGCAACATACTAAACGATCGGGTGCTAAGCTAACAGAATGGGTCATGTCAATCACATCATTCTCCTAATGATGTGACCCCATTAATCAAATGACAACTCATGTCTATGGTTAGGAAACATAACCATCTTTGATCAACGAGCTAGTCAAGTAGAGGCATACTAGTGACAATCTGTTTGTCTATGTATTCACACATGTATTATGTTTCCGGTTAATACAATTCTAGCATGAATAATAAACATTTATCATGATATAAGGAAATAAATAATAACTTTATTATTGCCTCTAGGGCATATTTCCTTCAGTCTCCCACTTGCACTAGAGTCAATAATCTAGACTACACAGTAATGATTCTAACACCCATGGAGCCTTGGTGCTGATCATGTTTTGCTCGTGGAAGAGGCTTAGTCAACGGGTCTGCAACATTCAGATCCGTATGTATCTTGCAAATTTCTATGTCTCTCACCTGGACTAAATACCGGATGGAATTGAAGCGTCTCTTGATGTGCTTGGTTCTCTTGTGAAATCTGGATTCCTTCGCCAAGGCAATTGCTCCAGTATTGTCACAAAAGATTTTCATTGGACCCGATGCACTAGGTATGACACCTAGATCGGATATGAACTCCTTCATCCAGACTCCTTCATTTGCTGCTTCCGAAGCAGCTATGTACTCCGCTTCACATGTAGATCCCGCCACAACACTTTGTTTAGAACTGCACCAACTGACAGCTCCACCGTTCAATATAAACACGTATCCGGTTTGCGATTTAGAATCGTCCGGATCAGTGTCAAAGCTTGCATCAACGTAACCGTTTACGATGAGCTCTTTGTCACCTCCATAAACGAGAAACATATCCTTAGTCCTTTTCAGGTATTTCAGGATGTTCTTGACCGCTGTCCAGTGATCCACTCCTGGATTACTTTGGTACCTCCCTGCTAGACTTATAGCAAGGCACACATCAGCTCTGGTACACATCATTGCATACATGATAGAGCCTATGGCTGAAGCATAGGGAACATCTTTCATTTTCTCTCTATCTTCTGCAGTGGTCGGGCATTGAGTCTTACTCAACTTCACACCTTGTAACATAGGCAATAACCCTTTCTTTGCTTGATCCATTTTGAACTTCTTCAAAACTTAGTCAAGGTATGTGCTTTGTGAAAGTCCAATTAAGCGTCTTGATCTATCTCTATAGATCTTGATGCACAATATGTAAGCAGCTTCACCGAGGTCTTTCATTGAAAAACTCTTATTCAAGTACCCCTTTATGCTATCCAGAAATTCTATATCATTTCCAATCAACAATATGCCATCCACATATAATATTAGAAATGCTACAGAGCTCCCACTCACTTTCTTGTAAATACAGGCTTCTCCAAAAGTCTGTATAAAACCAAATGCTTTGATCACACTATCAAAGCGTTTATTCCAACTCCGAGAGGCTTGCACCAGTCCATAAATGGATCGCTGGAGCTTGCACACTTTGTTAGCTCCCTTTGGATTGACAAAACTTTCTGGTTGCATCATATACAACTCTTCTTCCAGAAATCCATTCAGGAATGCAGTTTTGACATCCATTTGCCAAATTTCATAATCATAAAATGCGACAATTGCTAACATGATTCAGACAGACTTAAGCATTGCTACGGGTGAGAAGGTCTCATCGTAGTCAATCCCTTGAACTTGTCGAAAACCTTTTGCAACAAGTCGAGCTTTATAGATAATAAGATTACCGTCAGCGTCAGTCTTCTTCTTGAAGATCCATTTATTCTCAATTGCTTGCCGATCAACGGGCAAGTCAACCAAAGTCCACACTTTGTTCTCATACATGGATCCCATCTCAGATTTCATGGCCTCAAGCCATTTTGCGGAATCTGGGCTCACCTTCGCTTCTTCATAGTTTGTAGGTTCATCATGATCTAGTAGTATGACTTCCAGAACAGGATTACCGTACCACTCTGGTGCGGATCTTACTCTGGTTGATCTACGAGGTTCAGTAGCAACTTGATATGAAGTTCCATGATCATCATCATTAACTTCCTCACTAATTGGTGTAGGTGTCACATAAACCGGTTTCTGTGATGCACTACTTTCCAATAGAGGAGCAGGTATAGTTACCTCATCAAGTTCTACTTTCCTCCCACACACTTCTTTCGAGAGAAACTCCTTCTCTAGAAAGGATCCATTCTTAGCAATGAATGTCTTGCCTTTGGATCTGTGATAGAAGGTGTACCCAACAGTCTCCTTTGGGTATCCTATGAAGACACATTTCTTCGATTTGGGTTCGAGCTTATCAGGTTGAAGCTTTTTCACATAAGCATCGCAGCCCCAAACTTTCTGAAACGACAACTTTGGTTTCTTGCCAAACCACAGTTCATAAGGCGTTGTCTCAACGGATTTTGATGGTGCCCTATTTAATGTGTATGCGGCCGTCTCTAAAGCATAACCCCAAAATGATAGCGGTAAATCTGTAAGAGACATCATAGATCGCACCATATCTAGTAAAGTACGATTACGACGTTCGGACACACCATTACGCTGTGGTGTTCTGGGTGGCGTGAGTTGAGAAACTATTCCGCATTGTTTCAAATGTAGACCAAACTCATAACTCAAATATTCTCCTCCATGATTAGATCACAGAAACTTTATTTTCTTGTTACGATGATTTTCAACTTCACTCTAAAATTCTTTGAACTTTTCAAATGTTTCAGACTTATGCTTCATTAAGTAGATATACCCATATCTGCTTAAATCATATGTGAAGGTGAGAAAATAACGATATCCGCCACGAGCCTCAACATTCATCGGACCACATGAAGGAAATATGCCCTAGAGGCAATAATAAAGTTATTATTTATTTCCTTATATCATGATAAATGTTTATTATTCACGCTAGAATTGTATTAAACGGAAACATAATACATGTGTGAATACATAGACAAACAGAGTGTCACTAGTATGCCTCTACTTGACTAGCTCGTTAATCAAAGATGGTTATGTTTCCTAACCATAAACAAAGAGTTGTTATTTGATTAACGGGATCACATCATTAGGTGAATGATCTGATTGACATAACCCATTCCATTAGCTTAGCACCCGATCATTTAGTATGTTGCTATTGCTTTCTTCATGACTTATACATGTTCCTATGACTATGAGATTATGCAACTCCCGTTTGCTGGAGGAACACTTTGTGTGCTACCAAACGTCACAACGTAAATGGGTGATTATAAAGGTACTCTACAGGTGTCTCCAAAGGTACATGTTGGGTTGGCGTATTTCGAGATTAGGATTTGTCACTCCGATTGTCGGAGAGGTATCTCTGGGCCCTCTCGGTAATGCACATCACATAAGCCTTGCAAGCATTGCAACTAATGAGTTAGTTGCGAGATGATGTATTACGGAACGAGTAAAGAGACTTGCCGGTAACGAGATTGAACTAGGTATTGAGATACCGACGATCGAATCTCGGGCAAGTAACATACCGATGACAAAGGGAACAACGTATGTTGTTATGCGGTCTGACCGATAAACATCTTCGTAGAATATGTAGGAGCCAATATGAGAATCCAGGTTTCGCTATTGGTTATTGACCGGAGACGTGTCTCGGTCATGTCTACATTGTTCTCGACCCGTAGGGTCCGCACGCTTAAGGTTTTGATGACAGTTATATTATGAGTTTATGAGTTTTGACGTAACAAAGTTAGGTCGGAGTCCCGAATGTGATCACGAACATGACGAGGAGTCTCGAAATGGTCGAGACATAAAGATTGATATATTGGACGGCTATATTCGGACACCGGAAGTGTTCCGGGTGATTTCGGAGAAAACCGGAGAGCCGGAGGGTTACCGAAACCCCCCCGGGAGAAGTAATGGGCCATATGGGCCTTAATGGAGAGGGAGAGGGGCAGCCAAAGGTGGGACGCGCGCCTCCTCCCCCTGGTCCGAATTGGACTAGGAGAAGGGGGGCGGCGCCCCCCTTTCCTTCTCCCTCCCCACTTCTTTCCCCCTCCTAGTAGGAGTCCTACTCCTACTAGGAGGAGGACTCCTCCTTGGCGCGCCATAGAGGCCGGCCGGCCTCCTCCCCTTGATCCTTTATATACGGGGGCAGGGGGCACCCCTTGACACACAAGTTGATCCACGTGATCATATTCTTAGCCGTGTGCGGTGCCCCCTTCCACCATAGTCCTCAATAATATTGTAGCGGTGCTTAGGCAAAGCCCTGCGACGGTAGTACATCAAGATCGTCACCACGCCGTCTTGCTGACGGAACTCTTCCCCGACACTTTGCTGGATCGGAGTCCAGGGATCGTCATCGAGCTGAACGTGTGCTAGAACTCGCAGGTGCCGTAGTTTCGGTGCTTGATCGGTCGGGCCGTGGAGATGTACGACTACATCAACCAAGTTAACGCTTCCATTGTCGATCTACAAGGGTACGTAGATCACACTCTCCCCCTCTCGTTGCTATGCATCACCATGATCTTGCGTGTGCGTAGGAATTTTTTTGAAATTACTACGAAACCCAAAAGTGGCATCCGAGCCTAGGTTTTATATGTTGATGTTATATGCACGAGTAGAACACAAGTGAGTTGTGTGTGATATAAGTCATACTGCTTACCAGCATGTCATACTTTGGTTCGGCGGTATTGTTGGACGAAGCGGCCCGGACCGACATTACGCGTACGCTTACGCGAGACCGGTTCTCCCGACGTGCTTTGCACATAGGTGGCTTGCGGGTGACAGTTTCTCCAACTTTAGTTGAACCGAGTGTGGCTACGCCCGGTCCTTGCGAAGGTTAAAACATCACCAACTTGACAAACTATCGTTGTGGTTTTGATGCGTAGGTAAGATTGGTTCTTGCTTAAGCCCGTAGCAGCCACGTAAAACTTGCAACAACAAAGTAGAGGACGTCTAACTTGTTTTTGCAGGGCATGTTGTGATGTGATATGGTCAAGACATGATGCTAAATTTTATTGTATGAGATGATCATGTTTTGTAACCGAGTTATCGGCAACTGGCAGGAGCCATATGGTTGTCGCTTTATTGTATGCAATGCAATCGCGTTGTAATGCTTTACTTTATCACTAAGCGGTAGCGATAGTCGTGGAAGCATAAGATTGGCGAGACGACAACGATGCTATGATGGAGATCAAGGTGTCGCGCCGGTGATGATGGTGATCACGACGGTGCTTCGAAGATGGAGATCACAAGCACAAGATGATGATGGCCATATCATATCACTTATATTGATTGCATGTGATGTTTATCTTTTATGCATCTTATCTTGCTTTGATTGACGGTAGCATTATAAGATGATCTCTCACTAATTATCAAGAAGTGTTCTCCCTGAGTATGTACCGTTGCGAAAGTTCTTCGTGCTGAGACACCACGTGATGATCGGGTGTGATAGGCTCTACGTTCAAATACAACGGGTGCAAAACAGTTGCACACGCAGAATACTCAGGTTACACTTGACGAGCCAAGCATATACAGATATGGCCTCGGAACCCGGAGACCGAAAGGTCGAGCGTGAATCATATAGTAGATATGATCAACATAGTGATGTTCACCAACGAAACTACTCCATCTCACGTGATGATCGGACATGGTTTAGTTGACTTGGATCATGTAATCACTTAGAGGATTAGAGGGATGTCTATCTAAGTGGGAGTTCTTTAAGTAATATGATTAATTGAACCTAAATTTATCATGAACTTAGTACATGATAGTATCTTTCTTATGTATGTTTGATTGTAGATAGATGGCCCGTGCTGTTGTTCCATTGAATTTTAATGCATTCCTTGAGAGAGCAAAGTTGAAAGATGATGGTAGCAATTACACGGACTGGGTCCGTAACTTGAGGATTATCCTCATTGCTGCACAGAAGAATTACATCCTGGAAGCACCGCTGGGTGCCAGGCCTGCTGCTGGAGCAACACCAGATGTTATGAACGTCTGGCAGAGCAAAGCTGATGACTACTCGATAGTTCAATGTGCCATGCTTTACGGCTTAGAATCGGGACTTCAACGACATTTTGAACGTCATGGGGCATATGAGATGTTCCAGGAGTTGAAGTTAATATTTCAAGCAAATGCCCGGACTGAGAGATATGAAGTCTCTAATAAGTTCTATAGCTGCAAGATGGAAGAGAACAGTTCTGTCAGTGAACATATACTCAAAATGTCTGGGTATAATAATCACTTGATTCAATTGGGAGTTAATCTTCCAGATGATTGCGTCATTGACAGAATTCTCCAATCACTGCCACCAAGCTACAAGAGCTTCGTGATGAACTATAATATGCAAGGGATGAATAAGACTATTCCCGAGCTCTTCGCAATGCTGAAAGCTGCGGAGGTAGAAATCAAGAAGGAGCATGAAGCGTTGATGGTCAACAAGACCACTAGTTTCAAGAAAAAGGGCAAAGGGAAGAAGAAGGGGAACTTCAAAAAGAACAGCAAGCAAGTTGCTACTCAAGAGAAGAAACCCAAACCTGGACCTAAGCCTGAAACTGAGTGCTTCTACTGCAAGCAGACTGGTCACTGGAAGCGGAACTGCCCCAAGTATTTGGCGGATAAGAAGGATGGCAAGGTGAACAAAGGTATATGTGATATACATGTTATTGATGTGTACCTTAATAATGCTCGCAGTAGCACCTGGGTATTTGATACTGGTTCTGTTGCTAATATTTGCAACTCGAAACAGGGACTACGGATTAAGCGAAGATTGGCTAAGGACGAGGTGACGATGCGCATGGGAAACGGTTCCAAAGTCGATGTGATCGCAGTCGGCACGCTACCTCTACATCTACCTTCGGGATTAATATTAGACCTAAATAATTGTTATTTGGTGCCAGCGTTAAGCATGAACATTATATCTGGATCTTGTTTGATGCGAGACGGTTATTCATTTAAATCTGAGAATAATGGTTGTTCTATTTATATGAGTAATATCTTTTATGGTCATGCACCCTTAAAGAGTGGTCTATTTTTATTGAATCTCGATAGTAGTGACACACATATTCATAGTGTTGAAGCCAAAAGATGCAGAGTTGATAATGATAGTGCAACTTATTTGTGGCACTGCCGTTTAGGTCATATCGGTGTAAAGCGCATGAAGAAACTCCATACTGATGGACTTTTGGAACCACTTGATTATGAATCACTTGGTACTTGCGAACCGTGCCTCATGGGCAAGATGACTAAAACACCGTTCTCCGGTACTATGGAGAGAGCAACAGATTTGTTGGAAATCATACATACAGATGTATGTGGTCCGATGAATATTGAGGCTCGTGGCAGATATCGTTATTTTCTCACCTTCACAGATGACTTAAGCAGATATGGGTATATCTACTTAATGAAACATAAGTCTGAAACGTTTGAAAAGTTCAAAGAATTTCAGAGTGAAGTTGAAAATCATCGTAACAAGAAAATAAAGTTTCTACGATCTGATCGTGGAGGAGAATATTTGAGTTACGAGTTTGGTGTACATTTGAAACAATGCGGAATAGTTTCGCAACTCATGCCACCCGGAACACCACAACGTAATGGTGTGTCCGAATGTCGTAATCGTACTTTACTAGATATGGTACGATCTATGATGTCTCTTACTGATTTACCGCTATCGTTTTGGGGTTATGCTTTGGAGACGGCCGCATTCATGTTAAATAGGGCACCATCAAAATCCATTGAGACGACACCTTATGAACTATGGTTTGGCAAGAAACCAAAGTTGTCGTTTCTGAAAGTTTGGGGCTGCGATGCTTATGTGAAAAAGCTTCAACCTGATTAGCTCGAACCCAAATCGGAGAAATGTGTCTTCATAGGATATCCAAAGGAAACTATTGGATACACCTTCTATCACAGATCCGAAGGCAAGACTTTTGTTGCTAAGTTCGGAAACTTTCTGGAGAAGGAGTTTCTCTCGAAAGAAGTGAGTGGGAGGAAAGTAGAACTTGACGAGGTAACTGTACCTGCTCCCTTATTGGAAAGTAGTGCATCACAGAAAACTGTTTCTGTGACACCTACACCAGTTAGTGAGGAAGCTAATGATGATGATCATGAAACTTCAGAACAAGATACTACTGAACCTCGTAGATCAACCAGAGTGAGATCCGTGCCAGAGTGGTACGGTAATCCTGTTCTGGAAGTCATGCTACTAGATCATGATGAACCTGCGAACTATGAAGAAGTGATGGTGAGCCCAGATTCCGCAAAATGGCTTGAAGCCATGAAATCTGAGATGGGATCCATGTATGAGAACAAAGTATGGACTTTGGTTGACTTGCCCGATGATCGGCAAGCAATTGAGAATAAATGGATCTTCAAGAAGAAGACTGACACCGACGGTAATATTACTGTCTACAAAGCTCGACTTGTCACAAAAGGTTTTCGGCAAGTTCAAGGGATTGACTACGATGAGACCTTCTCACCCGTAGCGATACTTAAGTCTGTCCGACTCATGTTAGCAATTGCCGCATTTTATGATTATGAAATTTGGCAGATGGATGTCAAAACTGCATTCCTGAATGGATTTCTGGAAGAAGAGTTGTATATGATGCAACCAGAAGGTTTTGTCGATCCAAAGGGAGCTAACAAAGTGTGCAAGCTCCAGCGATCCATTTATGGATTGGTGCAAGCCTCTCGGAGTTGGAATAAACACTTTGATAGTGTGATCAAAGCATTTGGTTTTATACAGACTTTCGGAGAAGCCTGTATTTACAAGAAAGTGAGTGGGAGCTCTGTAGCATTTCTGATATTATATGTGGATGACATATTACTGATTGGAAATGATATAGAATTTTTGGATAGCATAAAGGGATACTTGAATAAGAGTTTTTCAATGAAAGACCTCAGTGAAGCTGCTTACATATTAGGCATTAAGATCTATAGAGATAGATCAAGAAACTTAATTGGACTTTCACAAAGCACATACCTTGACTAAGTTTTGAAGAAGTTCAAAATGGATCAAGCAAAGAAAGGGTTCTTGCCTGTGTTACAAGGTGTGAAGTTGAGTAAGACTCAATGCCCGACCACTGCAGATAGAGAGAAAATGAAAGATGTTCCCTATGCTTCAGCCATAGGCTCTATCATGTATGCAATGCTGTGTACCAGACCTGATGTGTGCCTTGCTATAAGTCTAGTAGGGAGGTACCAAAGTGATCCAGGAGTGGATCACTGGACAGCGGTCAAGAACATCCTAAGATACCTGAAACGGACTAAGGATATGTTTCTCATTTATGGAGGTGACAAAGAGCTCATCGTAAAAGGTTACGTTGATGCAAGCTTTGACACTGATCCGGACGATTCTAAATCGCAAACCGGATACGTGTTTACATTAAACGGTGGAGCTGTCAGTTGATGCAGTTCTAAACAAAGCGTTGTAGCGGGATCTACATGTGAAGCTGAGTACATAGCTGCTTCGGAAGCAGCAAATGAAGGAGTCTGGATGAAGGAGTTCATATCCGATCTAGGTGTCATACCTAGTGCATCGGGTCCAATGAAAATCTTTTGTGACAATACTGGAGCAATTGCCTTGGCAAAGGAATCCAGATTTCACAAGAGAACCAAGCACATCAAGAGACGCTTCAATTCCATCCGGGATCTAGTCCAGGTGGGAGACATAGAGATTTGCAAGATACATACGGATCTGAATGTTGCAGACCCGTTGACTAAGCCTCTTCCACGAGCAAAACATGATCAACACCAAGGCTCCATGGGTGTTAGAATCATTACTGTGTAATCTAGATTATTGACTCTAGTGCAAGTGGGAGACTGAAGGAAATATGCCCTAGAGGCAATAATAAAGTTATTATTTATTTCCTTATATCATGATAAATGTTTATTATTCATGCTAGAATTGTATTAACTGGAAACATAATACATGTGTGAATACATAGACAAACAGAGTGTCACTAGTATGCCTCTACTTGACTAGCTCGTTAATCGAAGATGGTTATGTTTCCTAACCATGAACAGAAGAGTTGTTATTTGATTAACGGGATCACATCATTAGAAGAATGATGTGATTAACATGACCCATTCCATTAGCTTAGCACGCGATCGTTTAGTATGTTGCTATTGCTTTCTTCATGACTTATACATGTTCCTATGACTATGAGATTATGCAACTCCCGTTTGCCGGAGGAACACTTTGTGTGCCACCAAACGTCACAACGTAACTGGGTGATTATAAAGGAGCTCTACAGGTGTCTCCAAAGGTGAATGTTGGGTTGGCGTATTTCGAGATTAGGATTTGTCACTCCGATTGTAGGAGAGGTATCTCTGGGCCCTCTCGGTAATGCACATCACATAAGCCTTGCAAGCATTACAACTAATGAGTTAGTTGCAAGATGATGTATTACGAAACGAGTAAAGAGACTTGCCGGTAACGAGATTGAACTAGGTATTGAGATACCGACGATCGAATCTCGGGCAAGTAACATACCGATGACAAAGGGAACAACGTATGATGTTATGCGGTCTGACCGATAAAGATCTTCGTAGAATATGTAGGAGCCAATATGAGCATCCAGGTTCCGCTATTGGTTATTGACCGGAGACGTGTCTCGGTCATGTCTACATTGTTCTCGAACCTGTAGGGTCCGCACGCTTAAGGTTTCGATGATAGTTATATTATGAGTTTATGAGTTTTGATGTACCGAAGTTAGTTCGGAATCCCGGATGTGATCATGGACATGACGAGGAGTCTCGAAATGGTCGAGACATAAAGATTGATATATTGGACGGCTATATTCGGACACCGAAAGTGTTCCGGGTGATTTCGGAGAAAATCGGAGAGCCGGAGGGTTACCGGAACCCCCTCGGGAGAAGTAATGGGCCATATGGGCCTTAGTGGAGAGAGAGAGGGGAAGCCAAAGGTGGGCCGCGCGCCTCCTCCCCCCTGGTCCAAATTGGACTAGGAGAAGGGGGGCGGCGCCCCCCTTTCCTTCTCCCTCCCCACTTCTTTCCCCCTCCTAGTAGGAGTCCTACTCCTACTAGGAGGAGGACTCCTCCTTGGCGCGCCATAGAGGCCGGCCGGCCTCCTCCCCTTGATCCTTTATATACGGGGGCAGGGGGCACCCCTTGACACACAAGTTGATCCACATGATCATATTCTTAGCCGTGTGCGGTGCCCCCTCCCGCCATAGTCCTCGATAATATTGTAGCGGTGCTTAGGCGAAGCCCTGCGACGGTAGTACATCAAGATCGTCACCACACCATCGTGCTGACGGAACTCTTCCCCGACACTTTGCTGGATCGGAGTCCAAGGATCGTCATCGAGCTGAACGTGTGCTAGAACTCGGAGGTGCCGTAGTTTTGGTGCTTGATCGGTCGGGCCGTGGAGACGTACGACTACATCAACCAAGTTAACGCTTCCGTTGTCGATCTACAAGGGTACGTAGATCACACTCTCCCCCTCTCGTTTCTATGCATCACCATGATCTTGGGTGTGCGTAGGAATTTTTTTGAAATTACTACGAAACCCAAAACCACATACATCTGTATGTATGATTTCCAACAAATCTGTTGCTCTCTCCATAGTTCTGGAGAACGGTGTTTTAGTCATCTTGCCTATGAGGCACGGTTCGCAAGTACCAAGTGATTCATAATCAAGTGGTTCCAAAAGTCCATCAGTATGAAGTTTCTTCACGCGCTTTACACCGATATGACCTAAACGGCAGTGCCACAAATAAGTTGCACTATCATTATCAACTCTGCATCTTTTGGCTTCAACATATGAATATGTGTATCACTACTATCGAGATTCAAAAAATAGACCACTCTTTAAGGGTGCATGACCATAAAATATATTACTCATATAAATAGAACAACCATTATTCTCTGATTTAAATGAATAACCGTCTCGCATTAAACAAGATCCAGATATAATGTTCAAGCTCAATGCTGTCACCAAATAACAATTATTTAGGTCTAATACTAATCCCGAAGGTCGATGTAGAGGTAGCGTGCCGACCGCGATCACATCGACTTTGGAACCATTTCCCACGCGCATCGTCACCTCGTCCTTTGCCAGTGTTCGCTTAATCCTTAGTCCCTATTTCGAGTTGCAAATATTAGCAACAGAACCAGTATCAAATACCCAGGTGCTACTGCGAGCTCTAGTAAGGTACACATAAATAACATGTATATCACATATACCTTTGTTCACCTTGCCATGCTTCTTATCCGCCAAATACTTGGGGCAGTTCCGCTTCCAGTGACCAGTCTGCTTGCAGTAGAAGCACTCAGTCTCAGGCTTAGGTCCAGACTTGGGTTTCTTCCCCTGAGCAGCAACTTGCTTGCTGTTCTTCTTGAAGTTCCCCTTGTTGTTCTCTTTGCCCTTCTTGAAACTGGCGGTCTTACTGACCATCAACACTTGATGCTCCTTCTTGATTTCTACCTCCGCAGCTTTTAGCATTGCGAAGAGCTCAGGAATTTTCTTATCCATCCCTTGCATATTGTAGTTCATCATGAAGCTCTTGTAGCTTGGTGGCAGTGATTGTAGAACTCTGTCAATGACACTATCAACCGGAAGATTAACTCCCAGCTGAGTCAAGTGATTATGGTACCCAGACATTCTGAGTATATGTTCACTGACAGAACTATTCTCCTCCATCTTGCAGCTGTAGAACTTATTGGAGACTTCATATCTCTCAATCCGGGCATTTGCTTGAAATATTAACTTCAATTCTTGGAACATCTCATATGCTCCATGACGTTCAAAACGTCGTTGAAGTCCCGGTTCTAAGCCGTAAAGCATGGCACACTGAACTATCGAGTAGTCATCAGCTTTGCTCTGCCAGACGTTCTTAACGTCGTCAGTTGCATCAGCAGCAGGCCTGACACACAGTGGTGCTTGCAGGATGTAATTCTTCTGAGCAGCAATGAGGATAATCCTCAAGTTATGGACCCAGTCTGTGTAATTGCTACCATCATCTTTCAACTTTGCTTTCTCAAGGAACACATTAAAATTCAACGGAACAACAACACGGGCCATCTATCTACAATCAACATAGACAAGCAAGATACTATCAGGTACTAAGTTCATGATAAATTTAAGTTCAATTAATCATATTACTTAAGAACTCCCACTTAGAAAGACATCCCTCTAATCTTCTAAGTGATCACGTGATCCAAATCAACTAAACCATAACCGATCGTCACGTGAAATGGAGTAGTTTTCAATTGTGAACATCACTATGTTGATCATATCTACTAAATGATTCATGCTCGACCTTTCGGTCCCAGTGTTCCGAGGCCATATCTGCATATGCTAGGCTCGTCAAGTTTAATGTGAGTATTCTGCGAATGCAAAACTGGCTTGCACCCGTAGTAGATGGACGTAGAGCTTATCACAGCCGATCATCACGTGGTGTCTGGGCACGACGAACTTTGGCAATGGTGCATACTCAGGGAGAACACTTTTTATCTTGAAATTTAGTGAGAGATAATCTTATAATGCTACCGTCAATCAAAGCAAGATAAGATGCATAAAAGATAAACATCACATGCAATCAATATAAGTGATATGGTATGGCCATCATCATCTTCTGCTTGTGATCTCCATCTCCGAAGCACCGTCATGATCACCATCGTCACCGGCACGACACCTTGATCTCCATCGTGGAATCGTTGTCGTCTCGCCAATATTATGCTTCCACGACTATCGCTACCGCTTAGTGGTAAAGTAAAGCATTACAGTGTGATTGCATTGCATACAATAAAGCAACAACCATATGGCTCCTGCCAGTTGCCGATAACTCAGTTACAAAACATGATCATCTCATACAATAAAATTTAGCATCATGTCTTGATCATATCACATCACAACATGCCCTGCAAAAACAAGTTAGACGTCCTCTACTTTGTTGTTGCAAATTTTACATGGCTGCTACGGGCTTAGCAAGAACCGTTCTTACCTACGCATCAAAACTACAATGATAGTTTGTCAAGTTGGTGCTGTTTTAACCTTCGCAAGGACTGGGCATAGCCACACTCGGTTCAACTAAAGTTGGAGAAACTGACACCCGCCAGCCACCTGTGTGCAAAGCATGTCGGTAGAACCAGTCTCGCGTAAGCGTACGCGTAATGTCGGTCCGGGCCGCTTCATCCAACAATACCACCGAACCAAAGTATGACATGCTGGTAAGAAGTATGACTTATATCGCCCACAACTCACTTGTGTTCTACTCGTGCATATGACATCTACGCATAAAACCTGGCTCGGATGCCACTGTTGGGGAACGTAGTAATTTCAAAAATTTCCTACGCACACGCAAGATCATGATGATGCACAACAACGAGAGGGGAGAGTGTTGTCCACGTACCCTCGTAGACCGAAAGCAGAAGCGTTAGCACAACGCGGTTGATGTAGTCGTACGTCTTCACGATCTGACCGATCAAGTACCGAACGTACGACACCTCCGAGTTCAGCACACGTTCAGCCCGATGACGTCCCTCGAACTCCGATCCAGCCGAGTGTTGAGGGAGAGTTTCGTCAGCATGACGGCGTGGTGACGATGTTGATGTTCTACCGATGCAGGGCTTCGCCTAAGCACCGCTACAGCAATATCGAGGTGGACTATGGTGGAGGGGGGCACCGCACACGGCTAAAAGATCAAACGATCAATTGTTGTGTCTATGGGGTGCCCCCTTGCCCCTGTATATAAAGGAGCAAGGGGGGGGGTGCGGCCGGCCAGGGAGGAGGCGCGCCAGGAGGAGTCCTACTCCCACCGGGAGTAGGACTCCCCCCTTTCCTAGTTGGATTAGGACTTGGGAGGGGGAAAGAGTGGAGGAGAAGAAGGAAGGGGCCCCCCTCTCCTTGTCCTAGTCGGACTAGGGGGGAGGGGCGCGCGGCCCAGCCCTAGACGCCTCTCCTCTCTTCCACCTAGGCCCATTAAGTCCCCGGGGGCGGGGGGTTCCGGTGACCTCCCGGTACTCCGGTAAAATCCCGATTTCACCCGGAACACTTCCGATATCCAAACATAGGCTTCCAATATATCAATCTTCATGTATCGACCATTTCGAGACTCCTCGTCATGTCCGAGATCATATCCGGGACTCCGAACAACCTTTGGTACATCAAATCATATAAACTCATAATATAACCGTCATCAAAACTTTAAGCGTGCGGACCCTACGGGTTCGAGAACTATGTAGACATGACCGAGACACGTCTCCGGTCAATAACAAATAGTTTCACAGCGGAACCTAGATGTTCATATTGGCTCCCACATATTCTACGAAGATCTTTATCGGTCAGACCACATAACAACATACGTTGTTCCCTTTGTCATCGGTATGTTACTTGCCCGAGATTCGATCGTCGGTATCTCAATACCTAGTTCAATCTCGTTACCGGCAAGTCTCTTTACTCATTCCGTAATACATCATCCCGCAACTAACTCATTAGTTGCAATGCTTGCAAGGCTTAAGTGATGTGCATTACCGAGAGGGCCCAGAGATACCTCTCCGACAATCGGAGTGACAAATCCTAATCTCGAAATACGCCAACCCAACAAGTACCTTCGGAGACACCTGTAGAGCACCTTTATAATCACCCAGTTACATTGTGACGTTTGGTAGCACACAAAGTGTTCCTCCGGTAAACGGGAGTTGCATAATCTCATAGTTATAGGAACATGTATAAGTCATGAAGAAAGCTATAGCAACATACTAAACGATCGGGTGCTAAGCTAACGGAATGGGTCATGTCAATCACATCATTCTCCTAATGATGTGACCCTGTTAATCAAATGACAACTCATGTCTATGGTTAGGAAACATAACCATCTTTGATCAACTAGCTAGTCAAGTAGAGGCATACTAGTGACAATCTGTTTGTCTATGTATTCACACATGTATTATGTTTCCGGTTAATACAATTCTAGCATGAATAATAAACATTTATCATGATATAAGGAAATAAATAATAACTTTATTATTGCCTCCAGGGAATATTTCCTTCAATGCCTATGGTCCAGAATTGCTATCCATACAACCTTGGTCTTTGATTGTATAAAAAATACATACTAAGCAAGTAAGCCTGCGTAAAAGCATTTATTTTTGACACCTCTTCTCTCGATTGGAAGAGATTACACATCACTGCGAACGAACTTATTCACTCTTCGAAGCCCCCACCACCTTCTTTCTTTGAGCTGATCACTTTACTTCGGCTGTGGTCATTGCCTACCGGTAACTCCCATACTTCCTTGTTTTGTTCGAGGGAGCCATACATCTTCCTTCTTTGGTTGGATCCAGGTCAGAAAGTTATAGGAAGGTTGTGTGTGGAAAAAAGTCTGAATTAAGAAGAAGGGGAGCGAGCACTACACTACCCATTTCGGTATTGGCAAATCACAGTCATACTTCTTAGAGCGGGGTGGAGCACCAGCACCTTAAGCTGCACCAGTATCTTAGTAAGATAGACACCGATTAAGAAACCGATAAGTCTAGATTATGGAGACTCTAAGTTTTTCTCTGATTTCCTATGTTTGTACTACTTCACTTTAGACCCGGCATATTGTATGTATCCTTCGCCCTTATTTTAAGTTCAGAGAATCCGCCTTCACCCTTCGAAGAAAACATGGTGGCCGGAGACAAGGTATGTAGATTAATAGAGTAGCTCTTACTTTTTGAATATATCATTGATCAAAACTTGGTTCTCATGGATGAAGTGTTTGAGTAGACAAAAGAAGAAGAAGCTGCTACACGAAGTGAAAACCGGTGCTAAGAGCAGGATATTCTTATCTATGAGAGAAAACTGCTTGGCCCACGATGAGAGAGAACTGGTAGCGAAGTGCTAAAAGTAAGTGTAAGTTAACGAGCATGAACCTCCTCGTTGAGCAGCCGCCTGAGCTTTCTCTTTGTTTAGAATTGAAAGAGAAGTTTTTGGTAGTGGGGTGCGTGGTGTATTAAAAGTGGATATAGACCCCGGACAAGAAAGCCTTTTCTTAAGCACAAATGCGGTACTATTTTTAGCAAGCAATCTCTTCTACAATAGGCGGTCTGATCAATCCAAAATATTGAGGCTGGATTGAGATTTCTCTCTAAATCAAACCAGATTGGAATGCAGGTATAAACCAGCAGCAACCAATAGAGGAGTTAGCCGGTTATGATGCAGCAACAGGTAGACCACTCAGAGACTGAATACAGCTAACATTAGCAGCAAGTGCACCATCACTAACAGGAATCGTAATGGTCTCAAGCATGTGCTTCCTTTCTTCTTGAAGGACCTTGTTTTAAACTTTCTTAATGTCAGGAAGTAGAAGTACGGTGAAATAGATCGAGTATCAAGTATATTAGTGTGTAAGGGTTTCAATGCAGACTTTGATGGGGATCAAATGGCTCTTTCTGGAATTGACTTTTGAAAGCCATCAACCAGAGAACGAAGAATCAATGTGTCCGCCGCAAGAGCACGAGAAGAGAAAGGACACGACCTCTAAGCGAGTGCGAGGCGAGATCTGCGAAACCAATTTGATGCATCCAACGGGCAGCAGTATTGAGGTGACGTGGCCTACCTAAGTGTAGTCACCACAATTTGAGAGTCCATCATAATTTTTTCCCTCACCTTATTCTGCTGAGCTCTATTCTCCTCCTCAATTCTCTTCTTGTTCGCATGAGAAAATTCAGAGAACTAGTTATTTTCCTCTTGTGCCCATACAATTGGTTCCGCTTTGCTCCACATCATCTGGAATCTCGCGCGATTTGTCTCGAGATAAAGATACCTTACCATTAAAATCATCTTCTTCCTGTTGCTATTTCTTTTCGCATGCCTCGCTTCATACGGAGTACCTGGTATCATCTACCACTTTCCAATCTTGCCCTCAGCGAACTGGTCAACTCAAAATCCGCCCCAGCTTTACCATCGGCCTTCGATTTCATTTCTTCGCTTTTATAGAGCTTTTCATTTTACCTAATACCGGCTACCGACAACACTTGCTATCCAATCCTGACCCAATGTGCTCCATACTGAGGGGTATGGCGCATACCCATACCCATGACCAACCTGTAAGGTGTTCCCTAGTGAACTGAATTTCTGGGAACATCAATACAAAAATGACTATGCACTCTAATTTGGTAGATAAATATATTACAACATTGTTTAGCTGTCTATACTCTGACTCTGCATTCAAATAGGGGTCAAAATTCTTGGTGTCCAACCAGATATCCACAGAGAATAGTCAGTATTAGTTTACCATTTTCTAGTACATATTTCTAAACCAATTACATCTCTGGTAACTCTAAAATTACTTGAATCAGTATTTCTATGAGATCCCCTCTCCAGTACTGCATGTTCCCTTGCCGCTCTAGTTGGTTTACTCCCAGAGACATGATTAGTACCACCAAAGCTTGAATCAATCATTCCATCCCCAACTCCTACATCAGAAACAATAGTGAGAAAAAACTCTTCCATTCTATCTATGGTAGATAAAGGAGCTTCAAAGCTGTAGCCATCCTCATGGCCTTTTCACCCTACAGCCGTTGCACTTTTTTTTATTAAATGAAATAGTTCGTTTTCTCGCTCTTAACTCGAAAATACTAACTAAATAGGGGCACGGAGAAATAAAGAAGTGTGGGGGAGAAGCAGCCGAGCTCATTCCCTTCCATTCCTGCTCTATAGTAGGGGCTATGTCCCCCTTTCCTAGTGAGAGCAATATGCAATGCTGCTACGAATAGAGATAGTGCCCTATCCACTGCAAAACGGTACTCTGCTTCAACCACACGGTATGGTTCCCTCATTTCAAACCAAGCTGTAGACCGAGTAGGAAAAAGCTAAAGGTTCCGGTCCAAAGGTGAGAAGATCCGTTGGTTGGAAGTCCGTATAAATTGTTACTGGTTCTCCCGTTCTTGGTACTGTGTCATGTGACTCTAAAGCCCCAACTAGGCTAGATCGAGATCTTGGTCCTTGCTGGGTTTACTCGCGTAAATAACCCCCATGTCTTAGGTGTTCTCAGGGGTAAGCGAGTCAGTACAATCGGTTGCACAACCATCCAGTCCATATCATAATTGTCATAATCAATCATATCAGTAGGTGGCATACTTGCCTGCTCAAGTCCATCTACTATGGATGTGGGCTTGGACCAAGCCATCCCCAAACACTGAACTGGATCTTGAAAACGGGACTGAACTGAATCCGACTTCTTGGTAGCCCAGTGGCTTTTGGTCCCCATCGGAAAGTGCTGAATGGATTGCTCCTGGCCGAACGACAAAAAGAAAGAAATTTAGGAGAGGATTGATAGGTTTAAGCATTCAAGGCTGGTCGCTCTTATGGATACCTATGAGCTAGAGTCGGGAATCGAAAAGGAGACAATGGAAGCCGTATAGATCTAGTTGGGAATGCTGTTCATGCAGTGGAGAGCGTAAATGACCGGCCCTTGAGGCGCGAGTAGACTTATCATATAGAAAGGAAAGAGATAAGCGGAGGGAGGATGGTTTGATGATAGCCAAGATCTCCATCTCATTTGTCGCTCTCGTATTCTTAATAGGAATCGGCAAGCAGATACAACCACTAGGCCATTGCCATTCGACTAGTCTATCAGAGTATCCTACGAAGTCAGGTCCAGTAGGTGCAGGATGCGCTAAGCCATTCGATCTTCCTGCTGGTGGTCCACCATAGATCTCCTATGTAGCCACTTGTTTTCTTGCTTAAATAATTTGCATGAGGCGATACAGCTGAGATCAGCCAACGGTTCGAGCACTTAGCACAATGTGCCACTTAACCGAATGAGCGCAAGACCGGGTCTACCTACCTTATGACATTTATGAAAAACGAACGTTGTACTAAGGGGTTTCTATCAGTTAGTAACAAAGCCGGCAGTATCCTTGAATTCAGGGGTCAGCTACAGGAGGTATGTCTCCATGTGTGCCGAAGAAGCGTCTATCATTATACGCTATTTATCCAATAAAAAACTTCTTCATTTAGTTGGTAGAACCCACGCCAATATCATATTGACTCTCTCTCGTCCAATAAGAGTTTTCGAGAGTTACTTTATTCAAATTCTCTCCTTTCCAAAGCTCCACAAGGAAAAAAGAGTAATAGGATGATACGTCTCCAATGTATCTATAATTTTTGATTGCTCCATGCTATATTATCTACTGTTTTGGACATTATTGGGCTTTATTATCCACTTTTATATTATTTTTGGGACTAATCTATTAACCGGAGGCCCAACCCAGAATTGTTGTTTTTTGCCTGTTTTAGGGTTTCGAAGAAAAGGAATATCAAACGGAGTCCAAACGGAATGAAACCTTCAGGAACGTGATTTTCTCAATGAACAAGACCCGGGAGACTTGGAACCTACGTCAAGACACAAAAGAGGAGGCCACGAGGTAGGGGGCGCGCCTACCCCCCAGGTGCGCCCTCCACCCTCATGGGCCCCGTGTTGCTCCACCGACGTACTCCTTCCTCCTATATATACCTACATACCCCCAAACGACCAGACACAGAGCCAAAAACCTAATTCCACTGCCGGAACTTTCTGTATCCATGAGATCCCATCTTGGGGCCTGTTCCGGAGCTTCGCCAGAGGGGGCATCAATCATGGAGGGCTTCTACATCAACACCATAGCCCCTCCGATGAAGTGTGAGTAGTTTACCTCATACCTACGAGTCCATAGTTATTAGCTAGATGGCTTCTTCTCTCTTTTTGGATCTCAATACAATGTTCTCCCCCTCTCTTGTGGAGAACTATTCGATGTAATCTTTTCTTTGCGGTGTGTTTGTTGAGACCGATGAATTGTGGGTTTATGATCAAGTCTATCTATGAACAATATTTGAATCTTCTCTGAATTCTTTTATGTATGATTGGTTATCTTTGCAAGTCTCTTCGAATTATCAGTTTGGTTTGGCCTACTAGATTGATCTTTCTTGCAATGGGAGAAGTGCTTAGCTTTGGGTTCAATCTTGCGATGTCCTTCCCAGCGACAGTAGGGGCAACAAGGCACGTATTGTATTGTTGCCATCGAGGATAAAAAGATGGGGTTTTCATCATATTGCATGAGTTTATCCCTCTACATCATGTCATCTTGCTTAAGGCGTTACTCTATTTTCATTAACTTAATACTCTAGATGCATGCTGGATAGCGGTCGATGAGTGGAGTAATAGTAGTAGATGCAGGCAGGAGTCGGTCTACTTGTCTTGAATGAGGTGTTATTCGATTGTCCTCCTTATGAGTGGCGGTCGGGGATGAGCGATGGTCTTTTCCTACCAATCTATCCCCCTAGGAGCATGCGCGTAGTGCCGAGGTTTTTGATGACTTGTAGATTTTTGCAATAAGTATGTGAGTTCTTTACGACTAATTTGAGTCCATGGATTATACGCACTCTCACCCTTCCATCCTTGCTAGCTTCTTCGGTACCGTGCATTGCCCTTTCTCACATTGAGAGTTGGCGCAAACTTCGTCGGTGCATCCAAACCCCGTGATATGATACACTCTTTCACACATAAACCTCCTTATATCTTCCTCAAAACAGCCACCATACCTACCTATTATGGCATTTCCATAGCCATTCCGAGATATATTGCCATGCAACTTTCCACTGTTCCGTTTATCATGACACATTCATTATTGTCATATTGCTTAGCATGATCATGTAGTTGACCTAGTATTTGTGGCAAAGCCACCGTTCATAATTCTTTCATACATGTCACTCTTGGTCCATTGCATATCCCTGTACACCGCCGGAGGCATTCATATAGAGTCATCTTTTGTTCTAGTATCGAGTTGTAATCATTGAGTTGTAAATAAATAGAAGTGTGATGATCATCATTTTCTAGAGCATTGTCCCAAGTGAGGAATTTTTTTTAAAAAAAGAGAAAGGCAATAAAAAAGAGAAAGGCCATAAAAAAAGAGAAAGGCCATAAAAAAGAGAAGGCCCAAAAAAATGAGAGAAAAAGAGAGAAGGGACAATGTTACTATCCTTTGCCATGCTTGTGCTTCAAAGTAACACCATAATCTTCATGATAGAGAGTCTCTTGTTTTGTCACTTTCATATACTAGTGGGAGTTTTCATTATAGAACGTGGCTTGTATATTCCAACAATGGGCCTCCTCAAGTGCCCTAGGTATTCGTGAGCAAGCAAGTTGGATGCAAACCCACTTAGTTTCTTTTGTTGAGCTTTCATACATTTATAGCTCTAGTGCATCCGTTGCATGGCAATCCCTACTCCTTGCATCAACATCAATCGGTGGGCATCTCCATAACCCATTGATTAGCCTCGTTGATGTGAGACTTTCTCCTTTTTGACTTCTCCACATAACCCCCCTCATTATATTCTATTCCACCCATAGTGCTATGTCCATGGCTCGCGCTCATATATTGCGTGAAAGTTTATAGGTTTGAGATTACTAAAGTATGAAACAATTGCTTGGCTTGTCATCGGGGTTGTGCATGATGAGAGTATTCTTGTGTGACGAAAATGGAGCATGACTAAACTATATGATTTTGTAGGGATGAACTTTCTTTGGCCATGTTATTTTGAGAAGACATAATTCCTTTGTTAGTATGCTTGAAGTATTATTATTTCTATGTCAATATGAACTTTTGTCTTGAATCTTTCGGATCTGAATATTCATACCACAATTAAGAAGAATTACATTAAAATTATGCCAAGTAGCACTCCGCATCAAAAATTCTGTTTTTATCATTTACCTACTTGAGGATGAGCAGGAATTAAGCTTGGGGATGCTTGATATGTCTCCAACGTATCTATAATTTTTGATTGCTCCATGCTATATTATCTACTCTTTTTGACATTATTGGGCTTTATTATCCACTTTTATATTATTTTTGGGACTAACCTATTAACCGGAGGCCCAACCCAGAATTGCTGTTTTTTTTGCCTCTTTTAGGGTTTTGAAGAAAAGGAATATCAAACGGAGTCCAAACGGAATGAAACCTTCGGGAACGTGATTTTCTCAACGAACAAGGCCCGGGAGACTTCGACCCTACGTCAACACAAAAGAGGAGGCCACGAGGTAGGGGGCGCGACTACCCCCCCAGACGCGCCCTCCACCCTCGTGGGCCCCCTGTTGCTCCACCGACGTACTCCTTCCTTCTATATATACCTACGTACCCCCAAATGATCAGATACGGAGCCAAAAAACTAATTCCACCGCCGCCACTTTCTGTATCCACAAGATCACATCTTGGGGCCTGTTCCGGAGCTCCGCCGGAGGGGGCATCGATCACGGAGGGCTTCTACATCAACACCCATAGCCCCTCCGATGAAGTGTGAGTAGTTTACCTCAGACCTACGAGTCCATAGTTATTAGCTAGATGGCTTCTTCTCTCTTTTTGGATCTCAATACAATGTTCTCCCCCTCTCTTGTGGAGAACTATTCGATGTAATCTTCTTTTTGCGGTGTGTTTGTTGAGACCGATGAATTGTGGGTTTATGATCAAGTCTATCTATGAACAATATTTGAATCTTCTCTGAATTCTTTTATGTATGATTGGTTATCTTTGCAAGTCTCTTCGAATTATCAGTTTGGTTTGGCCTACTAGATTGATCTTTCTTGCAATGGGAGAAGTGCTTAGCTTTGGGTTCAATCTTACAGTGTCCTTTCCTAGTGACAGTAGGGGCAATAAGGCACGTATTGTATTGTTGCCATCAAGGATAAAAAGATGGGGTTTTCATCATATTGTATGAGTTTATCCCTCTACATCATGTCATCTTGCTTAAGGCATTACTCTGTTTTTAACTTAATACTCTAGATGCATGCTGGATAGCGGTCGATGAGTGGAGTAATACTAGTAGATGCAGGCAGGAGTCGGTCTACTTGTCTCGGACGTGATGCCTATATACATGATCATACCTAGATATTCTCATAACTATGCTTAATTCTGTCAATTGCTCAACAGTAATTTGTTCACCCACCATAGAATACTTATGCTCTCGAGAGAAGCCACTAGTGAAACCTATGGCCCCCGGGTCTATCTTTATCATATTAATCTCCTACTACTTAGTTATTTCCTTTACTTTTTTACTTTGCCTTTATTTTACTTTGCAGCTTTATCACAAAAATACCAAAAATATTATCTTATCATATTTATCAGATCCCACTCTCATAAGTGGCTGTGTAGGGATTGACAACCCCTTATCACGTTGGTTGCGAGGATTTATTTGTTTTGTGAAGGTGCGAGGGACTCACGCGTAGCCTCCTACTGGATTGATACCTTGGTTCTCAAAAACTGAGGGAAATACTTACACTACTTTGTTGCATCATCCCTTCCTCTTCGGGGAAAACCAACGCAGTGCTCAAGAAGTAGCATAGGACAACAATATTGCTTTCATTTATTTTGAGTTCTTTCTTTGTTGAGATGGAAATCGGCGTTCTTTCGAAAAGGGCTAGGTAGTTTGCGCGCAGGCAAAACTTCTTCATGAAAGGTCAAAAATAGACTTGGATTTCATGGGTTTCTTAATGACTAGTCGTTCGTTTAAAGCCTTAAGAAACCGGCAAAGAAAGCGGCTGTTTCTTTTCGAATGACCTTATTTCGAGAATCATCTAACCGACAAATCCGTAGCCCACGTGAGTCGCTACCTCCCTCTCGCCAAAATGGGATGAATCTTCTCATGTAGCTTTTTGATTATTCAGGGCGCAGCGAAGCCAATTTCCATCAAGGCAAGGGGGGTAAATAAGGGGGAAGAGGAGTTGTAACAATAGAAAAGAGAAATGACTATAAGGAACCAACGATTCTCTCTTCTTAAACAACCTATATACTCCACACTTAACCAGCATTTGATAGATTATTCAACCCCGAGAAATCATAGTTATTGGTGGGGGTTCGGTTCGTTAGCAGGTATTTGTTTAGTCATTCAGATAGTGACTGGCGTTTTTTAGCTATGCATCACACACCTCATGTGGATCTAGCTTTCAACAGCGTAGAACACATTATGAGAGATGTTGAAGGGGCTGGTTGCTCCGTTATATGCATGCTAATGGGGGCAAGTATGTTTCTCATTGTGGTTCACCTTCATATTTTTTGTGGTCTATATCATGCGAGTTATAGCAGTCCTAGGGAATTTGTTCGGTGTCTCAGAGTTGTCATATTCCTATTAATGATTGTGACAACTTTTATAGGATACATACCACCTTGGGGTCAGATGTGCTTTTGGGGAGCAATAGTAATTACAAGCTTAGCTAGCGCCATACCAGTAGTAGGAGATACCATAGTGACTTGGCTTTGGGGTGGTTCTCCGTGGACAATGCCACCTTAAATCGTTTTTTATTCTGCATCATTTACTCCCCCTTATTTCAATAGGTGCCAGTCTTCTTCATCTGGCCGCATTGCATCAATATGGATCAAATAATCCATTGGGTGTACATTCTGAGATGGATAAAATTGCTTCTTACCCTTATTTTTTGTACTTGTAGGTCGGGTAGCTTCTGCTATCTTTTTTCCATTTGGATTTTTTTGCTCCTAATGTTTTGGGGCATCCCGACAATTATATACCTGCTAATCCGATGCCCACCCCGCCTCATATTGTGCCGGAATGGTATTTCCTACCGATCCATGCCATTCTTCGCAGTATACCTGACAAAGCGGGAGGTGTAGCCGCAATAGCACCAGTTTTTATATCTCTCTTGGCTTTACCTTTTTTTAAAGAAATGTATGTGTGTAGTTCAAGTTTTCGACTGATTCACCAAGGAATATTTTGGTTGCTTTTGGCGGATTGCTTACTACTAGGTTGGATCGGATGTCAACCTGTGGAGGCACCATTTGTTACTATTGGACAAATTCCTTCTGTCTTTTTCTTCTTGTTCTTTGCCATAACGCCCATTCCGGGACGAGTTGGAAGAGGAATTCCAAAATATTACACGGATGAGACTCATCGCACCCTTTTCTCCTTTTGGCCATAGCCATATAATGAACATGACTATTTCTCCTTTTGGCCATAGCCATAGAAGAAGCTTATCCTCCAAAGTGGAGGGAGGGAATCTCAGGATTCCTATAACCCTGCTTATATCGATTTTTTAAGAATTCATTTAGGGTTTTCCCCGGGTTTGGTACCAAATCTGGATAAACTCGTTTTGGTTCTTAAACCAGAGGAAATTCTATTTCTGGCTTTTTGCTTCCCGCGGGATGCGAACATGTTTAATTGCACCTAAAGAATATTCCAAAATATGATTCAAGAAGCAACGATGGCGAAGGAAGAAAACAGAAACAAGCCTCCGGTGGAAGGTTGTGAAGATCGTCGTATGACTGCGGAGGAAAGTCCAAAAATGCTGGAAGCATTTTCTTTCCTATGGGATAAAAAATGAATTGGAACTATTGAGTGGTGTAGGTATCCATCTTAGCAAATAGAGATACCGAGGCCCACCAACCTACTACTTGTTGGTTTGGTGGGGAAAGATGAGTGTATGAGGGCTTCTTTCACTTGTTTGTTTTCCTACAACGGTATCTCCGAACTCAATGACTCCCACGGTTCGTAGCGATAGCGAATTCATACGAGGACTACAAAGCGAATAATTGCATTCCTTCCAGGAGGTCGAGCGCACACTTTCCTCGGTTTAGAATCAAGGGACAAAGATAGATCCTCGGTAACGGCAAAGGGGATAGCCTTGTTTCCCCGAAAGGAAGGGATGATGCAGCAAAGTAGCGTAAGTATTTCCCTCAGTTTTTGAGAACCAAGGTATCAATCCAGTAGGAGGCTACGCGCGAGTCCCTCGTACCTGCACAAAACAAATAAATCCTCGCAACCAACGCGAATAGGGGTTGTCAATCCCTACACGGCCACTTACGAGAGTGAGATCTGATAGATATGATAAGATAATATTTTTGGTATTTTTGTGATAAAGATGCAAAGTAAAATAAAGGCAAAGTAAAAAGCAAAGGAAATAACTAAGTAGTAGGAGATTAATATGATGAAGATAGACCCGGGGGCCATAGGTTTCACTAGTGGCTTCCTCTCGAGAGCATAAGTATTCTACGGTGGGTGAACAAATTACTGTTGAGCAATTGACAGAATTGAGCATAGTTATGAGAATATCTAGGTATGATCATGTATATAGGCATCACGTCCGAGACAAGTAGACCGACTCCTGCCTGCATCTACTACTATTACTCCACTCATCGACCGCTATCCAGCATGCATCTAGAGTATTAAGTTAAAACAGAGTAACGCCTTAAGCAAGATGACATGATGTAGGGGATAGACTCAAATATGAACATCTTCCTTGCAGGAAACAATACAATACGTGCCTTGCTTCCAGAGATCAAGATAACAATATACATAAAGAATTAGAAAGATCAAATATGTCTACGATAAATTGATAAACCCACATTATCGCTCAACAACACACCGCAAAAAAGATTACCGAATGTCCAAAAGGGGAGAACATGGTATGAGATCAAATATGGTAAGAGAAATCTAAGCGATAAATAGCGCTAGTAGAGATCGCAAGAATAGATAGGTCACAGGAAAACCACTCACAACTCATCGGGGGCATGGTTGAAGTGACTCCGTCGATGCGAACCGCGGAGAGGCCGACACTCCAAGAGAATGGTGAAGAACAGAAGTTGCGGCGGTGAATTAGTTTGGCTCCGTATTGATCGTGGTCTAGGTAATAGAGAAGGGGAAGCGCGCACGGGGAGGGCCCGGAGGAGGGTATGCGCAGGCCCCATCGGGCCATCTTGTATAGGCCTCAAGTTCTTGGCTGTTCTGAGAATAGTCGAGGTTTCTTGGACTCCATGACCTTTCTTCAAAACTAATCAAAAGATGGTTGGCCGTATTCCAAAAGTAATAAGGGTATAGCCCAGCAGTACAAATAGAAATATGCATGAAAAATTAGATACGAGACGTACAAAGTCCGAAGCTTATCTGCTCGCGAGAAGGATAACAAATTGATCGAGCTATGCATTATGTACTCTTAAGTGGTAGAATATCAGACCGAAAGATCAAAAATCATGATTATAATCTCAAGCACTAAAAGCAATTTTCTCTCAATAATTGCCAAAGAAAGTCAGCCAAAATAGTAGATCCATTTGCACACAAAAGCTCTCTCCTCAAACGAGACACATAATGATACAGTAATCAACTATAATTACCAAAAAGGACAGGACATAACAGGAGAATATGAGTAAGTGAAAAAAAAAAAGAGTACATCAACGGTAAAATGGGGCATGGAACCACGAGTGCGAGAAGGAGTAGGATCCTGCATGTAGAGTAAATTAAAGCACAAAGAAAAGTGTTAATCAAAACTTGCTGCTCAAAGATAGATTGAGGAGGCCCATGTTGGAATACAACAAGTTTATAATAAAATCATAGAAGAAGACAAACAGACTCTATCATAAGATTAACGTACTTTGAAGCACAAAGTGGCCAAAGGATAGTAAAGTCCCTCTCTCTCTTTCTTATTTTTGGCTTCTATTTTTTTGCCTTCCTTTTATGGCTTCTCTTTAAACTCATGGACAATGTCAAAAATAGATATAACTCATTTATACAACTAATGATACGATAACGAAAAGATGAATACCGGGGTGTACGATATGCGGCCAAAAGGACATAAAGAAAATGTGCTGCCCATACAAGTAAAATGCAAAATAACAGGTATGAAAAGAGGAGAAAGCTGGAAATCTCATGGATGAAGCATATAGGAGGAGTCTGTTTGAGGAAATAGTTATGTAAAGGATATAAGTGGATCACGGCGATTGCGCAACTCTCAATGTGAGAAAGGGCAATGCACGGTACCGAAGAAGCTAGCAAGGATGGAAGGGTGAGAGTGCGTATAATCCATGGACTCAACATTAGTCGTAAAGAACTCACATACTTATTGCAAAAATCTACAAGTCATCAAAAACCTCGGCACTACGCGCATGCTCCTAGGGGGATAGATTGGTAGGAAAAGACCATCGCTCGTCCCCGACCGCCACTCATAAGGAGGACAATCGAATAACACCTCATGTTTCAAATTTGTTACATAACGTTTACCATACGTGCATGCTACGGGACTTGCAAACTTCAACACAAGCATTTCTCAATTTCACAACTACTCAACTAGCACGACTTTGATATTATTACCTCCATATCTCAAAACAATCATCAAGCATCAAACTTTTCTTAGTATTCAGAACACTCATAAGAAAATTTTACTAATCTTGAATACCTAGCATATTAGGATTTTAAGCAAATTATCATGCTATTTAAGACTCTCAAAATAATCTAAGTCAAGCATGAGAGATCAACAGTTTCTATAAAACAAATCCACCACCGTGTTCTAAAAGATATAAGTAAAGTACTAGAGCAAAACTATATAACTCAAAAGATATAAGTGAAGCACATAGAGTATTCTAGCAAATCCCAAATCATGTATGGCTCTCTCAAAAGGTGTGTACAGCAAGGATGATTGTGGTAAACTAAAAAGTAAAGACTCAAATCATACAATACGCTCCAAGCAAAAGACATATCATGTGGCGAATAAAAATATAGCTCCAAGTAAAGTTACCGATAGAAGTAGACGAAAGAGGGGATGCCTTCCGGGGAATCCCCAAGCTTTGGCTTTTAGGTGTCCTTAGATTATCTTGGGGGTGCCATGGGCATCCCCAATCTTAGGATCTTGCCACTCCTTGTTCCATAATTCATCAAATCTTTACCCAAAACTTGAAAACTTCACAACCCAAAACTCAAAGTAGAAAATCTCGTGAGCTCCGTTAGCGAAAGAAAACAAAAGACCACTTCAAGGTACTGTAATGAACTAATTATTTATTTATATTGGTGTTATACCTACTGTATTCCGACTTCTCTATGGTTTATAAACTATTTTACTAGCCATAGATTCATCAAAATAAGCAAACAACACACGAAAAACAGAATCTGTCACAAACAGAACAGTCTGTAGTAATCTGTAGCTAGCGCACAATATGGAACCCCAAAAATTCTAAAATAAATTGCTGAACGTTAGTAATTTATCTATTAATCATCTTCAAAAAGAATTAACTAAATATCACTTTCCAAATAAAAATTGCAGTAGTTCTCGTGAGCGCCAAAGTTTCTGTTTTTTACAGCAAGTGTAACAAGACTTTCCCCAAGTCTTCCCAACAGTTCTACTTGGCACAAACACTAATTAAACACAAAAAAACACAACCAAAACATAGGATAGATAAATTATTTATTACTAAACAGGAGTAAATATCAAGGAATAAAAATAAAATTGGGTTGCCTCCCAACAAGCTCTATCGTTTAACGCCCCTAGCCAGGCATAACAAGCAAGGATAGATCTAGGTATTGCCATCTTTGGTAGGCAATTCTTCAATGAGGCATCTACCATCTTTAGGAATTTCTTCATTTTTATTGATTATCAAATTTTTAGGCACAAGTTCTAAAAAATCATTTGTAATAAATGGTTCCTTAATGATAGCAAAAAAGATTGGGATGAACACTTATAGATTTGAGATCCGCAGTTTCCTTACTAGAGGATTCACCCTTATTCTTAGGAACATACATAAGCTTGGAAATTTTAGCGGGAGGACTTGGAGTGTTCTTTATGGAAGAAAAAGTGGTTCCCAAGTTGGTAATAATATCCTCAAGTTTATCAGTTCTAGTGGAATCGTGATTTATTTTCTCATTAACTATGGGTTCCTTCTCTTTAATATTTTTCAAAGTGACTCCTACTTTAGATCCATATTGAGAGATTCGATTGTGAATATTTTTATCCAAATTTTCAATTAACTCTACGGTGGCAACCTTATTTTCAATAATTTCAAGCCTTTGCATTACATGCTCCAAAGTTAATACAGTTCCATTAACCAAAAGAGGGGGTGAGCCAAACAAATCTATTATAGCATTATAAGAATCAAAAGTATGGCTACCCAAGAAGTTCCCTTCGGTAATAGTATCAAGGATATATCTGTGCCAGGGAGTTGTGCCTACATAAAAATTGCGAAGAAGAACGGAAGTAGATTGCTTCCTAGTAGATCTATTTTGAGCATTGCAAATTATATACCAAGCATCTTTTAGATTTTCACCCTCCCTTTGCTTAAAATTTAGAATTCACTCTCGGGAGATAACGGAGAAGATAAGGGACTAGCCATAACGAAAAGCAAGCAAACTAACACACAAGCAAACAAAAAACAAGCGGGAAAAAAGAGGCAAATAGAGAAAGAGATGGAGGTTAGAGAGAGAGGGGGCGAATAAAACGGCAAGGGTGAAGTGGGGGAGAGGAAAACGAGAGGCAAATGGCAAATAATGTAATGCGGGAGATAAGGGTATGTGATGGGTACTTGGTATATTGACTTTTGCATAGACCTCCCCGGCAACAGCGCCAGAAATCTTTCTTGCTACCTCTTGAGCACTACATTGGTTTTCCCCGAAGAGGAAGGGATGATGCAGCAAAGTAGCGTAAGTATTTCCCTCAGTTTTTGAGAACCAAGGTATCAATCCAGTAGGAGGCTACGCGCGAGTCCCTCGCACCTGCACAAAACAAATAAATCCTCACAACCAACGCGATAAGGGGTTGTCAATCCCTACACGGCCACTTACGAGAGTGAGATCTGATAGATATGATAAGATAATATTTTTGGTATTTTTGTGATAAAGATGTAAAGTAAATAAAGGCAAAGTAAAAAAGCAAAGGAAATAACTAAGTAGTAGGAGATTAATATGATAAAGATAGACCCCGGGGCCGTAGGTTTCACTAGTGGCTTCTCTCGAGAGCATAAGTATTCTACGGTGGGTGAACAAATTACTGTTGAGCAATTGACAGAATTAAGCATAGTTATGAGAATATCTAGGTATGATCATGTATATAGGCATCACGTCCGAGACAAGTAGACCGACTCCTGCCTGCATCTACTAGTATTACTCCACTCATCGACCGCTATCCAGCATGCATCTAGAGTATTAAGTTAAAAACAGAGTAATGCCTTAAGCAAGATGACATGATGTAGAGGGATAAACTCATACAATATGATGAAAACCCCATCTTTTTATCCTTGATGGCAACAATACAATACGTGCCTTATTGCCCCTACTATCACTAGGAAAGGACACTGTAAGATTGAACCCAAAGCTAAGCACTTCTCCCATTGCAAGAAAGATCAATCTAGTAGGCCAAACCAAACTGATAATTCGAAGAGACTTGCAAAGATAACCAATCATACATAAAAGAATTCAGAGAAGATTCAAATATTGTTCATAGATAGACTTGATCATAAACCCACAATTCATCGGTCTCA
>NW_024112535.1:0-75564 GCF_003073215.2 Triticum urartu | reverse complement strand
GATGCCCCGGTTGGCATCCCACCTTTCTTCTTCAACAACTATCGGTTAGTTTCGGTTGATCCTAAGTTTTTGCTTCTTCACATGATGTTTTCCATTCTTAGAATGTCATTTTATTTTGCTTTGCTTAATGTTTGAATGGAATACCAAGATCTGAAATTATTAAATGTTAGAGAGTCTTCACATAGTTGCATAATTATTCAACTACTCATTGACCTGCACTTATACCTTTCGAAGTAGTTTGTCATTTGCTCTAGTGCTTCACTTATATCTTTTAGAGCATGGTGGTAGTTTTATTTTGAAGAAGTAGATGAACTCTCATGCTTCACTTAGATCATTTTGAGAGTCTTAATAGCATGGTAATTTTCTTAAAATCCTAATATGCTAGGTATTCAAGAATAATAAAACTTTCATATAGAGTATTGAATACTAAGAGAAGTTTGATGCTTGATGATTGTTTTGAGATATGGAGGTAATAATATCAAAGTCGTGCTAGTTGAGTAGCTGTGAATTTGAGAAATGCTTGTGTTGAAGTTTGCAAGTCCCGTAGCATGCACGTATGGTAAACGTTATGTAACAAATTTGAAACATGAGGTGTTATTTGATTGCCTTCCTTATGAGTGGCGGTCGGGGACGAGCGATGGTATTTTCCTACCAATCTATCCCCCTAGGAGCATGCGCATAGTGCCGAGGTTTTTGATGACTTGTAGATTTTTGCAATAAGTATGTGAGTTCTTTATGACTAATGTTGAGTCCATGGATTATACGCACTCTCACCCTTCCATCATTGCTAGCCTCTTCGGTACCGTGCATTGCCCTTTCTCACATTGAGAGTTGGTGCAAACTTCGCCGGTGCATCCAAACCCCGTGATATGATACGCTCTTTCACACATAAACCTCCTTATATATTCCTCAAAACAGCCACCATACCTACCTATTATGGCATTTCCATAGCCATTCCGAGATATATTGCCATGCAACTTTTCATCATTCCGTTCATCATGACACATTCATCATTGTCATATTGCTTAGCATGATCATGTAGTTGACATAGTATTTGTGGCAAAGCCACCGTTCATAATTCTTTCATACATGTCACTCATGCATCATTGCATATCCCGGTACACCGCCAGAGGCATTCATATAGAGTCATCTTTGTTCTAGTATCGAGTTGTAATCATTGAGTTGTAAATAAATAGAAGTGTGATGATCATCATTATTAGAGCATTATCCCAAGTGAGGAATAAATAAAGAAAGAAAGGCCATAAAAAAGAGAAGTCCCAAAAAATGAGAGAAAAAGAGAGAAGGGACAATGTTACTATCCTTTTACCACACTTGTGCTTCAAAGTAGCACCATGATCTTCATAGTAGAGAGTCTCTCATGTTATCACTTTCATATACTAGTGGGAATTTTTCATTATAGAACTTGGCTTGTATATTCCAACAATGGGCCTCCTCAAGTGCCCTAGGTCTTCGTGAGCAAGCAAGTTGGATGCACACTCACTAGTTTCTTTTGTTGAGCTTTCATACATTTATAGCTCTAGTGCATCCGTTGCATGGCAATCCCTACTCCTTGCATTAACATCAATCGGTGGGCATCTCCATAGCCCATTGATTAGCCTCGTTGATGTGAAACTTTCTCCTTTTTGTCTTCTCCACATAACCCCCTCATTATTCTATTCCACCCATAGTGCTATATCCATGGATCGCGCTCATGTATTTGCGTGAAAGTTTATGAGTTTGAGATTACTAAAGTATGAAACAATCGCTTGGCTTGTCATCGAGGTTGTGCATGATGAGAGCATTCTTGTGTGACGAAAATGAAACATGACTAAACTATATGATTTTGTAGGAATGAACTTTCTTTGGCCATGTTATTTTGAGAAGACATAATTGCTTAGTTAGTATGCTTGAAGTATTATCATTTTTATGTCAATATGAACTTTTGTCTTGAATCTTTCGGATCTGAATATTCATGCGACAATTAAGAAGAATTACATTGAAATTATGCCAACTAGCATTCCACATCAAAAATTCTTTCTTTTATCATTTACCTACTCGAGGACGATCAGGAATTAAGCTTGGGGATGCTGATACGTCTCCAACGTATCTATAATTTTTAATTGCTCCATGCTATATTATCTACTGTTTTGAATGTTTATGGGATTTATTATACACTTTTATATCATTTTTGGGACTAACCTATTAACCCAGAGCCTAGTCCCAGTCTCTGTTTTTACCCTGTTTTAGGGTTTCAAAGAAAAGGAAAATCAAACTGAGTCCAATTGAACTGAAACTTCACGGAACTCATTTTTGGAAGGAAAGAAGCCCAGAAGACTTGGAGTGCACGTCGGGGGATCTGCGAGGAGGTCACGAGGCAGGGGGGCGCGCCCACCCCCTGGGCGCGCCCTCCACCCTCGTGAGCCCCTTGTGCCCCCCCTGACGTACTTCTTCCGCCTATATATCTCCATATACCCTAAAAACATCCGTGAGCACAAAAGATCGGGAGTTCCGCCGCCAGAAGCCTCCGTAGCCACCGAAAGCCAATCTAGACCCATTCCGGCACCCTGCCGGAGGGGGCAATCCCTCTCCGATGTCCATCTTCATCATCCCAGTGCTCTCCATGACGAGGAGGGAGTAGTTCTCCCTCGGGGCTGAGGGTATGTACCAGTAGCTATGTGTTTGATCTCTCTCTCTCTCGTGTTCTTGAGATGATACGATCTTGATGTATCGCGAGCTTTGCTATTATATTTGGATCCTATGATGTTTCTTCCCCCCTCTACTCTCTTGTAGTGAATTGAGTTTCCCCTTTTGAAGTAATCTTATCGGATTGAGTCTTTAAAGATTTGAGAACACTTGATGTATGTCTTGCCGTGCGTATCTGTGGTGACAATGGGATACCACGTGATTCACTTGATGTATGTTTTGGTGATCAACTTGCGGGTTCCGCCCATGAACCTATGCATAGGGGTTGACACACGTTTTCGTCGTGATTCTCCGGTAGAAACTTTGGGGCACTCTTTGAGGTTCTATGTGTTGGTTGAATAGATGAATCTGAGATTGTGTGACGCATACCGTATAATCATACCCACGGATACTTGAGGTGACATTGGAGTATCTAGGTGACATTAGGGTTTTGGTTGATTTGTGTCTTAAGGTGTTATTCTAGTACGAACTCTAGGGCTGTTTGTGAAACTTATAGGAATAGCCCAACGGATTGATTGGAAAGAAGAACTTTGAGGTGGTTTCGTACCCTACCATAATCTCTTCGTTTGTTCTCCGCTATTAGTGACTTTGGAGTGACTCTTTGTTGCATGTTGAGGGATAGTTATGTGATCCAATTATGTTAGTATTGTTGAGAGGACTTGCACTAGTGAAAGTATGAACCCTAGGCCCTGTTTCAACACATTGCAATACCGTTTACGCTCACTTTTTACCTTGCTGTTTTTATATTTTCAGATTACAAATACCTTTGTCTACCATCCATATACCACTTGTATCACCATCTCTTCGCCGAACTGGTGCACCTATACAATTTACCATTGTATTGGGTGTGTTGGGGACACAAGAGACTCTTCGTTATTTGGTTTCAGGGTTGCTTGAGAGAGACCATCTTCATCCTACACCTCCTACGGATTGATAAACCTTAGGTCATCCACTTGAGGGAAATTTGCTACTATCATACAAACCTCTGCATGGAGGCCCAACAACGTCTACAAGAAGAAAGTTGTGTAGTAGACATCAGACTCCGGTAAGCCTCTCCTGGTAGAGCCGTCCGCTCCTGGCAGAGACCCTGCCGGCAACAGCTCCTCGCCACCTGCCGGACCGCACCCTCCAGCCGGTCCCAGGGACCCCATGAACGAGGCATGTGCTCCCGCAGTAGAGGAGGTGCCGCTAGTGCACTTGGGCAAGGCACATAGTGCACTTCTTCCAAAATGGAGAGCTTCCCGGCGACCAAGATGAAGCTGAGAGAGTAGCCCGAAGGGCCAGTATGTACCAGTTTGTCGATGACACTCTATACAAAAGAAGGCCCAATGGTGTGAAATTGAAGTGCATCTAGCGGGAAGAAGGAAAGTAACTGCTGGCTGAGATACACAAAGGCATGTGCGACTCTGTAACGCCCTCGATGCGGCTATATCTCCTACGTGTCGAAGCACGACTTAGAGGCATAACCGCATTGAAAGCAATGTCGCAAGTAAGGTAATCTTCACAACAACCCATGTAAATATATAAAAGGGGAAAGGATACATAGTTGGCTTACACTCGCCACGTCACACAAATACGTGAATAACATTACAATCATCCAATACACTCATGGTCTGACTACGGTACCAAAATAAAAGATCAACCCCCACATGCGACAAAGTCCCTGATCGCCCCAACTGGGCACCACTATTGATCATCTGGGAAAGAGACATAGTAATGGCGAGAGTCTTCATCGAACTCCCACTTGAGCTCAAGCGCATCGTCTAGAACGGTATCATCGGTCCCTGCATCTGGTTTGGAAGTAAACTGTGAGTCACGGGGACTCAGCAATCTCGCACCCTCGCGATCAAGACTATTTAAGCTTATAGGTAAGGCAAGGTAATATGTGGAGCTGCAGCAAGCGACTAGCATATATGGTGGCTAACCTGTTCATAAAAGAGAGCGAGAAGAGAAGGCAAAGCACAAACGAAGAACTATGATCAAGAAGTGATCCTAGAACAACCTATGTCAAGCATTACTCCAACACCGTGTTCACTTCCCGGACTCCGCCGAGAAGAGACCATCACAGTGACACACGCGGTTGATTCATTTTAATTAAGTTAAGTTTCAAGTTATCTACAACCGGACATTAACAAATTCCCATCCGCCCATAACTGCGGGCATGGCTTTCGAAAGTCCAAATCCCTGCAGGGGTGGCCCAACTTAGCCCATCACAAGCTCTCACGGTCAACAAAGGATATTCCTTCTTCCGAGACATTCCGATCAGACTCGGCATCCCGGTTTTACAAGACATCCTCGACAATGGTAAAACTAAACCAGCAACACCACCCAGATGTGCCGACAAATCCCGATAGGAGCTGCACATATCTCGTTCTCAGGGCACACCGGATGAGCAAGACGTCGGGTAGGCCAGCCCAGAGTTGCCCCTGGTAGCCCCGGACATCGCTCAGTTGGACCAACACTTAGAGAAGCACTGGCCCAGGGGGGTTAAAATAAAGATGACCCTTGAGTCCGCGAAACCCAAGGGAAAAGGCTAGGTGGAGAATGGTAAAACCAATGTTGGGCATTGCTGGAAGAGTTTTATTCAAGGCGAACTGTCAAGGGGTTCCCATTATAACCCAACCGCGTAAGGAACGCAAAATCCGGGAACATAACACCGATATGACGGAAACTAGGGCGGCAAGAGTGGAACAAAACACTAGGCAAAAGGTCGAGCCTTCCACCCTTTACCAAGTATATAGGTGCATTAAGATAACAAGATAATATAGTGGTATCCCAACAATAAACAATGTTCCAACAAGGAACGATCTCCAATCTTCACCTGCAACTAGAAACCCTATAAGAGGGGCTGAGAAAAGCGGTAACATAGCCAATCAATGGTTTGCTAGGACATGGTGGGTTAGAGGTTGACATGGCAATTTTGGAGGCATGAAAACAAGTGGTAGGTATCGTAGCATAGGCATAGCAAAAGAGCGAGCATCTAGCAAGCAAAGATAGAAGTGATTTCGAGGGTATGATCATCTTGCCTGCAAAGTTGCCAGAGTTGACTTCATCCTTGTAAGCAAACTCAACGGGCTCCTCGTTCGCGAACTCGTCTCCCGGCTCTACCCAAACAAGACAAACAAGCAAAAGGAACACAATCAACCATGTGCAATGCTCAAACAACATGATGCAAACATGGTATGCTATGCGGGATGCGATATGTGATGCATATGCAAGATTTGACAAGGAATGATTGAACCTGGCCTCAACTTGGAAATACAAGAGTGCCACTGGAAAGGTGAGGTGACTTCGGTTGAAATCGATATAAAGATCACCGGAATCGGATGCACGGTTTGGAAATGGCAAGCAGAACAAATATGGCACCGGTCCGCGATAGTCAGCAAGTAGCCATCTAAAAGCATCAAGATAATTATGCTACAACACTCAAACATGACAACAAAATACATGGCAGGGATCCATTCATGATTCTTGACAAAAGATGAACACTGAGCTATGGCTAATTCATCCATTAACAGGTTCAAACAAGCATGGCCAAAATGCAAATGGTAACAGGTTTCAGACTTAGTGAAATTAACACAAGTCTAGAATTTAACATCAGGTAGCACACTTTGGAGCATGAAAACTATATGCTACAGGAACTTAACATGGCAAAGAAAGGAATGGCATGAAGCTACTCAAAGCACTTAACAAAAGTCCCTTAGTGACCTTGAGCCAAAAGGGATCATAAAATACAATTGCAAGCATGTGAACATGGCAAAAACATAATCAGATTACAGACTTAGTGAAAAACTGGAGCATGCAAATCTGTTAACGAGTAGGCATGTTTACGAGCTCGATGCACTCACTACAGAGCATGGAATGACAAACTAAGCATACACCCATCAAGAATACATGGCATAGAAGCTATACATGGCAAGAACAACAACATAGCATGCATGGATCAATAGCAACATGCTCGGCAAAATCGCTAACAAGTCAACAATCTGCCAGGATTCACGAAATAGCAAAAGTAGAGCTCGATTGACTCAAGCTAGGGTGCTCCATAAATGCAAAAAAATACATGGATGGATAGAGGACCACAATGTTAACAAATCATCCTTATTGATCATCCTCAAAAGAGGCATGGATCACTAGGAAACAACATGAACATATGGCATAATGACAAAATCAGGACAAGGACTTGGTGAAATTCTAAGTCCCTGAAATCAGCATTACCGATTACGCTACTTCGCAAGCATGTGCTAGTCACCACACATATCACAAAAATACATGGTAAGCACCTATGTAAATATGGCATGGCATATAACAAAACTCATGTAGAGCTCAGGAGCATATCATACACACATTAATCATGGCAAAAATGACAAATAGCTATTTGATGGAACAGATCTGGCAAATTAACCACATAGCCCTCTTCCAACAGCATTTCGGGCATCAAGATGAGCTCAAATGAAAATGATGCAATGAGATGAAATGATGTACTCGTTGAGACGAACATTTTGATATGCTACACGCGCAAATCGGAGCTATGGATGCAGAGATACGACATGCCAAAGTTTGCAAAAAAATAAAGGAGAGAGGGGAAAGTCAACCCAATTCCAGATCTAGGGTTCCTCGCGGGTGCGCGAACCGAGGCCGGATCTGGCGGTTACTGTTCACCGGCACGTCGAGGTCACCGGACGTGGACGAGGTCGCCAGAGGAGAGAAGTCCGGCCGGGGCGGTGGAGGTGGCCGGCGTGGCCGGGCGGCGGAGGCGCGGCGCCGGAGCTCGGCCGGCGCGGCAGGTGGTGCGGCTTGCCGAAGTGGCGATGGCGGGCGGCGAACTCAGGCGGCGGCCCTGGCCGGAGTCGATCGGCGGCGGGCTGAGCGCTAGCCGGCGAGGAGGTAGACGGGCGGCGCGGCACGATCCAGGCGGCGGGGAGGGCGACGGGCCGGGAGGGCCGGAGACGGGCCCCGCGGCCTGCGGCGGGTGCGGACGGCGATGTGGGGCTCAGGCGCCACGTGGCGCTTCAGGAGTGGACACGGTGAGGGCGGACATGTCCGGCCGAGCGGATCTCGTCCGGCGGCGCGAGGAGGGGATTTTTCTAGGGTTAGGGTGGATTTTGCCCGAAATTTCGGAGGGGGAGTCTTATTTATACATAGAAGGAGCTAGGAGGCTCCAAATGGAGTGCGGTTTTCGGCCACGCGATCGTGATCGAACGCTCTAGACGATAGAAGGGGTTTAGGTGGGTTTTGGGCCAAATTGGAAGGGTGTTGGGCTGCAACACGAATGAGGCCTTCTTGGTCCCTCGGTTAACCGTTGGAGTATCAAACGAAGTCCAAAAGGCACGAAAATTGACAGGCGGTCTACCGGTAGTAAACCAAGGCCGCATGGCAAGTCTCGGTCCAATACGGAAATGTTTAACCGCCACACACGAAAAGAGGTAGAAAGGGGCACTGGAGGAGATAGGAGCGCCGGAATGCAAAACGGACAACGGGGAAAATGCTCGGATGCATGAGACGAACACGTATGCAAATGCAATGCACCTAATGAAATGATATGAGATGCATGACAAAGGCAACAACACACGAAGACAAAAACCTGAACCCGAGGAAATAAAATAACTTAGAGCCGGAAACGGCAAGAGTTGGGATACATATAAGGTAAATTACATCCCGGGTGTTACAGACTCCCACATTGGATCAAGGGCATTAGTTGGGAAAGCATTCCGGCAAGGATTCTATTGGCCCATAGCACTCCAAGATGCGGTTGAGCTAGCCAGCAAGTGTGAAGCATGCCAGTTCCATTCCAAGAAAACCCACCTGCCTGCCCAAGCTCCTCCGACAATCCCTTTATCATGGCCATTTTCAATCTGGGGCTCGATATCCTCGGCCCCTTCCCCCGAGCAATTGGGGGCTTTGAATTCTTGTTCATTGCTATCGACAAGTTTACAAAGTGGACAGAAGTGACTGCCATGAGAAAGGTGACTGATCATTCAGCTATCATGTTCTTGAAAGAATTGGTGTGTCATTTTGGAGTTCCGGCAAGGATCATTACCGACAACAGCACCCAGTTCACGAGCCGCGCCTTCATGCAATATGTTCATACCCTCGGATGCAAGGTCTCATTTGCCTCAATGGCACACCCTCGGAGCAATGGACAAGCTGAGAGGGCGAACGCTGAAGTGCTGCGGGGACTCAAGACAAGAACCTTTGATACGCTGCAGAAGCATGCCAGGCGGTGGATCGAGGAGCTATCGGTAGTTCTCTGGTCCCTCAGAACGACACCAAACCGAGCTACTGGCTAGACTCCCTTCTCCCTGGTCTATGGGGCAAAAGCAGTTATCCCCACGGAACTCATTTACGGGTCGCCTCGAGTGCTTGCCTACGATGAAGTAGCGCAAGATCAGCACTGACATGACGACGCTATGCTGCTCGAGGAGAACCGTCTCCGGGCTACTACGCGTGTTGCATGCTATCAGCAAGCCCTGGGTCACTATCAAAGCCGCAGGGTTCATGCCCGGTGTTTTGAGGAAGGCGACCTTGTCCTTAGGCGCGTTCAGTCCGCCAAGGGTACAAACAAGTTGACGTCGAAGTGGGAAGGCCCTTACCGGGTAGTACGAGTCACCAGACCTAGCGCCGTCCATCTGGAGACCGGATATGGCATTCAATTGCAAAAGTCATGGAATATTGAGCATCTCTGTAAGTTCTACCCGTAAGGCGCGGCTGTCTGGCCTTGCCTGGCAGCCACTCTTTTGTACAGGCCTTACCTCAGCTACATGTAACCCCTTGTACAAAGCCAGGGTGATGACCCTGTGCAAGAGAAAATAAAAGAAGCGCTGGGGGGCCCGCAACCAAGTTGCATGCATGCATAAGCATTCCAAGAGCACTACATAAGCATTTCATGAGCATTTGCATATGCATATAGATAGGATCGCATCCTCCATTCATGCTCATCTGCATGAAGCTACAGGTTCCTGCCGTGAATTTGACTTCGACAAGGAGTTAAGGAGACAACCCGGCACTGTGATCCCCGGCAAGCCAAATAGATAAGTTCTACCTCTTGTCCATTAGTGTTCTGTAAGCTATAACTTATGCATGAGAAAACCTCGCCACTCTTTTGAGACTTAGGTGCTCCCATTGCTGACTTGAACGTTGCTTCAATCAGAATGGTCGCAGTGGCCTCTAGTAAAAGGAAGTTGGTGGGGGGCTGGTCCCTTTGTATTTTTCCTAGCAGACACAGTTCTCCAGCAAACTAAAGGGTAACAGCAGGGTAGCCTGCAGGGGAAAACTCGTTTATTTAAACTAAAGAGGCATCCCACCTCTGCATGGACACATACATGCACGGGTTCCCAACAAGGTTCATCTGTTTCATTAATATGCTGATAATACAAGTGCAAGCATTGCAGAACACGAACATGGACAAGAGAGGTTACATTATTTGGATTAAGGTTGGAGAGTGCCTACAGTTTAAGATTGAAAAAAGATAAGGGCCCCGTAATCTCCTCTTTTCGTTTTCCCTCCATCAGGCACTGCGGTGGAAGGATGAAAAGATGAGAAAAGGACACCCAAGCAGGAGCCCATCTCGGTCCTATCGCAACCCACCCGACGTGGCCTTACAAAACCGGGAGTGGCGAGGCTGCGAAGGAGGGGCATGGAGGATGGGCCAGCACCCTCTGGTCACTACCTCCAGAGCCAGAAACAAGCCCCGGCTTGAGCACCGGTTGAGTCATCCACCAAAGCTTAGCCGGAAGACTGCTGGAGGGGAGGCGAAGGTGCCAAGAGAACATCCCTCCCCGGCTATCACCCTAAGAAGCTGGTCATGATGGTGTCGGGGAGGGAGGGGAAGAACGGAAAGACGAGGCGGCGGGTCGCTGGTCGGAGGCGAAGGCATCCACGCCACCATACTCCGACCTGACCCCATGCCACCCGTCTTCTCTGTCTTCCCTCGTTTTCTCCTCACCACCGTTGCTCCCGAGAAATGCCAAGACTCCAGTCCGGCACCTTCTCCAGGGAGATGATGAGCGACCAAGATGGCCAGGGGGCTCGAAGCGCACTGCCTCCCACCTTGGCGGGCAGGAAGGCGTGCCTCTCTTGAGATCATCCCCAAGACCTTCGGGAGGGGCAGTGCTGGGATTACCAACGATCTCCAGCCCTGCCTCCCGGTCGAGCCCATAAGACACCAAGAGACCCCCCACAGCATGGGCCAGGCTCACTCCCCGAGCAGCAGCACCATCATTTGGCAACGCCAGCCTCAACCGAGAGCTCGGGGCTGGCCCAGGCTCTTCTCTTCAGCATAACCAACAGGGAGCAGAAAACAAAGGAGGGGAGTGCAAGGATGGACGACCTCGACCTCCTGACGGTGTCCTGGACTAGGGGGTACTCACGACGTCATCTCCCGACCAGTGGGTTGGGCCGAGGACCCCCGTGGCGGCTCACTATTGGGCCAGTTCGAACAACCCCCGCATACAAGGGATATTCCACAAGACTTGGCGCCCAAGACGAGGACTCTCCTAAAACCCTAGGCCTGTGGTGCATTATATAAATGTCAAGACCCCGATTCCAAGTCACATCGATCTAGCCGGTAACACCTCATATCACATTGCGGCCTCACGCACGGTATTCCCATGGGTGTCGCCTTACCATGGCCCGGGACCATTTGCGCCTTTTGGCTCACGTATATGATAGTGTCGCTAGCATCCATATGACAGAGAACCCGGGCCGACATGGCTAGTCGTGAACCCAAAGCGGCACAGACCTATGGAGACAGGCATACATGAATCACATCGAGCATGTCGGTCAACGGCGTGTGAATCCGGGCTGTAGCACTGGGCTAGCAGGACTCCGGGGAACCCGGGCTGTAGCAGGCTAGGCAAGACTTCGGATGTCACCGCGTGACAGTTCGCCGAAGGGACAGACATAGGAACGAAGTGAAACACATGTCGGCTAGTCAAGTGTCCTGAGCAGTAGTGCTGGGCTAGCAGGACTCCGGTGAACCGGGCTGTAGAGGACTACTATGGCTCGAGGAGCACTAGACTACATTTCCCCATAAGAGAGGCTACCAAGGATAAACAACTAGATTGTCGGATCCCACACATACCAAGCATTTCAATCATACACACAATATGCTCGATATGTGCAAATACAACATGGCATCACAACAAAACTCTACAACTCAAGTACTTTTTTTAAAGGCTCCAGAGAGCCATACATAACATGTTCATACAGGTAGGGGTCACATGACCCGACACTCAAGTCATACAAGCATACAAGCACATGCGGAAGCAAATAGTCTGGGTACAAACACTAGAAAGAAAGAAGGCTTGTCGAAGCCTGTCTATCTACATAGGGCCCTCCATGGCCAGGATCACCACCTGGGTGGCAAGTTACTCATCGACGTCGAGGTCTACATAAAACCCATCGGAGGGGGCGGTGTTGTCGTCTGAAAACAGTAATTAAAGCAACATGAGTACAAAGGTACTCAGCAAGTCTTACAACAGAACCTACTATACATGCTCATTCTCAAGAAGGTGGTGGAGTTATTACAGCAAGCCAGCTTTGACTCTTGGCTAAGCTATCCCACGAGACACCACTAGTAAAATAGTTTTCGCACACGAGTCCACTAATCACCAACACAATACTCCATCGGGGATCCTCCCTCGTCATCCTATGAGAGGGCCATCCTCGATACTCACACTTATCTTGAGTCTTTTAGTAGTAACCATTAACTTGTCTATGAACTGTATAGGCAACCAAGTAGTCCTTTACCGCGGACGCGGCTATTCGAATAGTTTTATACCCTGCAGGGGTGTACTTCGTCACACATGTTTCCACCACTTAGCGTCTGCACACGACATGTGCTCGACAGACTTCAAGCGAAAGCCGACATGGGTGTAGACCACGACCGGACTAACCGCACAAGTCTCTAGTCCAGGTTTATCGCCTATTCGGGTTCCATCCGCAAGGAAATCTGACCAGGGTGTCCTCAACGGCCCCAAACGATGTGTACAGGGTCCCGAGACGCCAAACGGGCGCCCGGCATACCCGGCCACAGTGTATCTACCGCATCATAGCCCACCCCTAGGGTCAGCGCTACGCACGGCCGCCAACACATAACCTACAAACACTAGAAACTAGTTGCAACTCCTGGACAGAGGACGAGAGGGGTTAGTAAGTCGAGCGGGGTCATATTTCAGGGCCCAATGTGTGGTAGTAGCTGAATCTTAACTCACGCATACAGATCTCAGTTCTTATGGACGGCCTCAATGAAACAACCCACCATGTACTCCTACATGGCCTCTCATCGATACCTTTACCAAAGCATGTTCAACACATCCCTCACATTACCGACATAATCATTTCACTCTAGCCCATCACCCCAGGGTCGGGCCACCTTGTGGTGTAAAACCCTACTCCTGCTTTGTGGTGAATTGGCCTCACTAGGGGCTAAGGATGAGCTAGTACAGAGGATGAACAACCTCATGATGGCTGTTCTGGTGGGGGCGGAAAGGGTTGGATTCGGATCGGATCCCCTCTATGGTGGTGGCGATCGGATCCCCTCTATGGTGGTGGCTAACCTATATTTATTGTGGCCTTGGTTCTCTCCCCCCAAAACATAGGCGGAAAGGGATCCCACAACGGCCAATTTGAAAGGAGACAAGTAGTACATCTAATCCCGACAAAAGGTGGTCTTCGCCTGCAAAGCTTCTGGTCGTGACACAACGGTGGGCTCGGTGGTGACCCCCGCCTTGCTGAGCCTGTGGCCTTGGTCTTGTAGCACCGGAATGGAAACCTTTGGGGGATTCCTCTGGAACCCACGCCTGTCCTTGTCTCCTTAGAACCAAAGAGTAAATTGTCTCCTCTGCACCTGCTGGTGTTGTGGGAAGGGTTCCGATAATAGAGAGGGGTAGTGTAAAGGAGCATGATCTCTCGAGATGCAAATGGGTGACACGTACTTTAGCGAGTTCAGGCCTCTCGCGGTGGAGATAACAAACCTACGGCTAATACTCCGGAGAGGCTTTATTTTATCTAAGTATGTATCCAGAGATTACAATGTATGTGTGGGAGAGAGAAGAACGGGTCTTCATGCCTAAACAAGTCATGAGGATAATGGCGAGAGAGAGAGCTAGGAGGAAAAGAATGAGGGCCTGTTCCCTAGTCTAGTGGTGGGGGTGGCTTATATAGAGTGCACCACCCCCTCACCTCCTATGTTACAAAGTGGGGCATTTATGCCGTAGCGTCAGCCTACTACTAAGATGATGCTTCAACTGCCTTTCCGACTGTTCGTCTTTGCATATCTGAGTGAGCCAAACGACCAGTGGTTGACTGTCTTCCATGTGAGCCATACGACTGAGTAGATAGTATGTGTGTATGAGATCTATCTGGACCCATCTGATGTGTGGACCCCATGCTTTATGATATTTCAACCCTTCATGGGCCTACCTATTATGTGTGTCCCCAACATTAGCCCCCAAATCAGTTGCGATTTTGCAGAAAAAGTTTTTGAAAGACGCAATTTGGTCTGAGTGATTACGGAAATATTCGGTACCCATCATCGTCTTTTAAGACAACCAAGGTTTGAACAAAGTCTCAATGGATTCTGGCATTGTGTTTCCCGACTGATCTATGGTAAGTGCTCGCGAGGATCAACTTGGTGACATTCGTTCATCTCTCGGAAGAGGTGAAATCATGGTCGGAGTATGGGTGTGTCATTAAATCTGGGCAACAAGATTGACGCATGGACTGCTCTCTCGGAGAGATGCCATTCGTATCTCGGAGAACATCAATATGAGTCGATTCTAGATCCCAACTTTTGAGTTTGATGCTTTGAGTCATAGAAGAAGGCTCAAAACAGGTCCACGGAGGAGCGTTAAATTCACCTTATAACAAAAAATTCTCGCTAGTCGATGGGACTCTTAGAACTTGTGTGTTTGTTGTTCGTCACTCAGACCGGTCAGGTCGTATCGAATGGAGATTACTCCAGTGGGGGCATGCTGAGTACACCCACTGGTGTAGTCCCCAAGACCGCCATGGACTGCGGGAAGTTGGCGGGGGTCTGAGAGAACTGGAGCTGGCCTTGCGTCAAGTAACAAATTACTCAGAATTTAGTTCTATGGGTGCGCGATCAGCGCACCCATATGGTTTAGCCCCCGAGACTCTGCTTGATTGCTGGTAGTCGGTTGGAGTCTTTAGGGTTTGTTGTACTTGAATGTTGGTGCTGGACTTGACCGAGCAAAATGTTTCTTTCCGAGTTCTCATCCAGTGGGGGCACGCTAAGTGCACCCACTAGGTGTAGTTGCCGAGCCTCTGTCGGACTTGATGAGTCCGATAGAGGGTTTGAGTCTCCTGGTAAACCTCCACGCAGTCGACATGGTAAGTATCTTTTAGTCTGAAATTGAGTCAATCAGATGCATCTTCTAGCGCTTGACATGGTAAATCAGCTCAGCCTGGAGCTGAGTCAGTTGGACTGATCTTCATGCAATTGGCACGGTAAATAAATTCAACCTAGAACTGGATTGATCAAGCAAATCTTCGTGCTCTTGGCACGATAAATGAATTCGGCCTTGAAACTGCCGACTGTAGAAAAAAGCTGGTCACTCCAGGGAGTAATCGTTCCAGTAGTACTTCTTACATTGACCATTAGCTTTTGCATGAAGGGGGTATTTGTAAGAGTACATTGTATCCGTAGAGGAGCTCCATTTCCACCTTTTTGCATGAAAGGGGTATTTGTCATGGTGGACATGCTTCCCGACTGATCGGGGTATGTTGACTGCAAGGAAAAACTTGGTGGCACTCATATGTCTCCCGGAGGAGATAATCTTGATCATAAACCCACAATTCATCGGATCTCGGCAAACACACCGCAAAAAGTATTACATCGAATAGATCTCCAAGAACATCGAGAAGAACTTTGTATTGAGAACGAGAGAGAGAGAGAGAGAGAGAGAGAAAGCCATCTAGCTAATAGCTATGGACCTGAAGGTCTGTGGTAAACTACTCACACATCATCGGAGAGGCTATGGTGTTGATGTAGAAGCCCTCTGTGATCGAATCCCCCTCCGGCAGATCATTGGAAAAGCCCCAAGATGGGATGTCACGGGTATAGAAGGTTGCGACGGTGGAAAAGTGGTTTCGTGGCTCCCCTAGATTAAATTTATAGCCAAAGAAAATTACCATGCTGTTCTAAAAGACTTTTAAAATAATATAAGTGAAGCATGAGAGATCAATAATTTCTATAAAATAAAACCACCACCATGCTCTAAAAAGGTATGAGTGAAGGACTAGAGCAAAATTATCTAGCTCAAAAGGTATGAGTGAAGCACTAGAGCAAAATTATCTAGCTCAAAAGATATAAGTGAAGCACATAGAGTATTCTAATAAATTCCGATTCATGTGTGTCTCTCCCAAAAGGTGTGTACAACAAGGATGATTGTGGTAAACTAAAAAGCAAAGACTCAAATCATACAAGACGCTCCAAGAAAAGCACATATCATGTGGTGAATAAAAATATAGCCTCAAGTAAAGTTACCGATAGACGAAGACGAAAGAGGGGATGCCTTCTGGGGCATCCCCAAGCTTAGGCTTTTGGTTGTCCTTGAATTTTACCTTGGTGTGCCTTGGTCATCCCCAAGCTTAGGCTCTTACCACTCCTTATTCCAACATCCATCAAATCTTTACCCAAAAACTTGAAAACTTCACAACACAAAACTCAACAAAAAATCTCATGAGCTCCGTTAGTATAAGAAAACAAACCACCACTTTAAGGTACTATAATGAACTCATTCTTTATTCATATTGATGTTAAACCTACTGTATTCCAACTTCTCTGTGGTTCATACCCCCGATACTAGCCATAGATTCATCAAAATAAGCAAACAACACACAAAAACAGAATGTCAAAAACAGAACTGTCTGTAGTAATCTGTAGGTTTCGAATACTTCTGTAACTCCAAAAATACTGTAAAAATAGGACGTCCTAAATAATTTGTATGTTGATCTACTTCAGTCGGAGTTGGTATTTTATCTCTCTCTGGTGAAAAAATTAAAATTATTCTCGTGAGCGCATACTTTCTGGGTTTTTTCAGCAAGATCAAATAACAATCACCCAAGAAGATCCTAAAGGCTTTACTTGGAACAAACACTAACTAGAACATAAAAAAACACAATCATAACAGAGCATAGATGAATTATTTATTACTAAACAGGAACAAAAAGCAAGGAACAAAAATAAAATTGGGTTGCCTCCCAACAAGCGCTATCGTTTAACGCCCCTAGCTAGGCATAAAAACAAGAATAGATCTAGGTATTGCCATGATAATGATAAGGAAAAATCGCGAAAACTCATCTCATACTCCCTAAGTTCAACAGCAAGTTTTCTTTGTGGCAAGCAAAAGTAATCAAAAGGGCTAAATTTAATGGGACAAAAGTCCCCAAGATCAAGCTCGGGAGGTATTAGTTCCTCCTTTGGCCCCTCATATTGCACAACCAATTCATCATTATAAGCATTCTTTTGGCAAAAAGTCATGAGCCTTTGTTCAAGGGAAAAACCTAACTCATTGTTCAGGACAACAAAATTATCATTAAGTTCAGAAATCCTGTCAACTAGAACATTGGTAGGAACCTTTTTTCTAAGGTTTTCATTAAAAGCAACATGATCTAAAGATCGTAAGAGCATTATGTCTTCTTGATAGAAAAGGATTGCTTTTATGGGAGGACGGCCGACATCCACCCTATAATGCGCAAAAATTTCATTGGCCTCTTTTATTATAAATTTGAACTCATGAGCTAAAAAGATGGTAGCTGCTAGCTTATCAGAAGAATGCTAAATATTAGAAAATTTTAGAAAAAATCCTCTGTATGCAAGGATGCATGTGGATAAATTGTCTTTCAAGTTCAACCACGAGCAAAGATATATCATCCGCAAGACTACTAGTTTTATGAAGAATAGACCCGCTCATGGTGGGCAAAGCACCAACGCAAGTAAAGAAATCTTGAATAACTCCTTTTCCAATAATATTACCACTACCAATCCAAAACTTTTTAGTGTGTAAAATAGTAGGTTCTTCATGAGGATAATCAAAAGCATCAACATTTCCCCCATCGTTACTACTATCCTTTTCAATGATAACCTCCCCACTTACAGACATGATGGCAACAGACCACACTAAGAACGAACACACAAGAGGCAAGCGGAAAGAGACGAATGGAAAAAGGGAAAATAAAACAGCAAAGGTGAAGTGGGGGAGAGGAAAACGAGAGGCAAATGACAAATAATGTAATGCGAGGGATAAGAGTTTGTGATGGGTACTTGGTATGTCTTGACTTGAGAGTAAATCTCCCCGGCAACGGCACCAGAAATCCTTCTTGCTACCTCTTGAGCATGTGTTGGTTTTCCCTTGAAGAGGAAAGGGTGATGCAGCAAAGTAGCGTAAGTATTTCCCTCAGTTTTTGAGAACCAAGGTATCAATCTAGTAGGAGACTACACACAAATCGCCTAGTGCCTACACAAACAATCAAGAACCTTGCAACCAACGCGATAAAGGGGTTGTCAATCCCTTCACAGCCACTTGCAAAAGTGAGATCTGATAAAGATAATAAGATAAATATTTTTGGTATTTTTGTTGTATAGATTGAAAAGTAAAGATTGCAAAATAAATAGTAAACTAGAATTATAGATCGGCCATAGGTTTCACTAGTGGCTTCTCTCAAGATAGCATAAATTACGGTGGGTGAACAAATTACTACCGGGCAATTGATAGGAAAAGCGCATAGTTATGAGAATATCTAGGCATGATCATGAACATAGGCATCACGTCTGTGTCAAGTAGACCGAAACGATTCTGCATCTACTACTATTACTCCACACATCGACCGCTATCCAGCATGCATCTAGAGTATTAAGTTCATAAGAACAGAGTAACGCATTAGGCAAGATGACATGATGTAGAGGGATAAACTCAAGCAATATGATATAAACCCCATCTTTTTATCCTCGATGGCAACAATACAATACGTGTCGGTTCCCTTTCTATCATTGGGATCGAGCACCGCAAGATTGAACCCAAAGCTAAGCACTTCTCCCATTGCAAGAAAGATCAATCTAGTAGGCCAAACCAAACTGATAATTGAAAGAGACTTGCAAAGATATCAAATCATGCATATAAGAATTCAGAGAAGAATCAAATATTGTTCATACATAATCTTGATCATAAACCCATAATTCATCAGATCTCGGCAAACACACCGCAAAAAGTATTACATCGAATAGGTCTCCAAGAACATCGAGGAGAACTTTGTATTGAGAACCAAAGAGAGAGAGAGAGAAAAGCCATCTAGCTAAATAACTATGGACCCGAAGGTCTGTGGTAAAGTACTCACACATCATCGGAGATGCTATGATGTTGATGTAGAAGCCCTCCATGATTGGTTCCCCCTCCGGCAGATCGCCGAAAAAGGCCCCAAGATGGGATCTCACGGGTACAGAAGGTTGCAGCGGTGGAAAAGTGGTTTCATGGCTCCCCTGGATGCTTTCAGGGTATAAGAGTATATATAGGCGAAAGAAGTAGGTTGGTGGAGCTCCGTGGGGCCCACGAGGATGGGGGCGTGCCTACCCCCTGGGCGCGCCCCTTGCCTCATGGAAGCTTCGCGGACTTCAAGACTTGTGCTCCAAGTCTCCCAGGTGATGTTTGTTCCAAGAAAGATCCTCGCGAAGGTTTCATTCTGTTTGGATTCCGTTTGATATTCCTTTTTTGCGAAACACTGAAATAGGCAAAAAAATAGCAATTTGCACTCGGCCTTCGGTTAATAGGTTAATCCCAAAAAATAATATAAAAGTGCATAATAAAGACCATTAAATATCCAAAACAGATAATATAATATCATGGAACAATCAAAAAATTAGAGATACGTTGGAGATGTATTAGTTGCACTGATCAACTCGATTATTGGGGAACACAGTAATTTCAAAAAAAAATCCTACGCACATGCAAGATCTATCTAGGTGATGCATAGCAACGAGAGGGGAAGAGTGTTGTCCACGTACCCACATAGACCGTAAGCGAAAGCGTTATGACAACGCGGTTGATGTAGTCATACGTCTTCACGATCCGACCGATCCTAGCACCGAAGGTACGCCACCTCCGCGATCTGCACACGTTCAGCTCGGTGATGTCCCGCGAACTCTAGATACATTTGAGTGTCGAGGCAGAGTTTCATCAGCACGAGGGCATGATGATGGTGATGATGAAGTTACCGGTGCAGGGCTTCGCCTAAGCACTACGATGATATGACCGAGGTGGATTATGGTGGAGGGGGGCACCGCACATGGCTAAACAATGTCAACTTGTGTGTTCAAGGGTGCCCCCTACCCCCGTATATAAAGGAGCACGGGGGAGGCCGGACGACGCTTGGGGGGCCCAAGGAGGGGAGCAATCCTCCTCCTAGTAGGAGTAGGATTCATCCTTTCCTAGTCCTACTAGGAGGCAGAAGGAAGGAGTAGGAGAGGGGAAGGAAAAGGGGGGCGCCGCCCCCCTCCTAGTCCAATTTGGACTCGAGGGGGAGGGGGCACGCGGCCAGCCCTAGTCGCCCCTCTCTCTCTCCACTAAGGCCCATCTAGGCCCATTAGTTCCCTCGGGGGGTTCCGGTAACCTTCCGGCACTCCGATTTTATCCGAAACCACCCAGAACACTTCCGGTGTCTGAATATAGCCGTCCAATATATCAATCTTTACGTCTCAACCATTTCGAGACTCCTTGTCATGTCCGTGATCATGTCCGGGACTCCGAACTACCTTCGGTACATCAAAACACATAAACTCATAATACCGATCATCACCGGACGTTAAGTGTGCGGACCCTACGGGTTCGAGAACTATGTAGACATGACCGAGACTCATCGCCGGTCAATAACCAACAACGTAACCTGGATGCTCATATTGGTTCCTACATATTCTACGAAGATCTTTATCGGTCAAACCGCATACCAACATACGTTGTTCCCTTTGTCATCGGTATGTTACCTGCCCGAGATTCGATCACCGGTATCTCAATACCTAGTTCAATCTCGTTACCGGCAAGTCTCTTTACTCGTTTCCGTAATGCTACATACCATAACTAACTCATTAGTTACATTGGTTGCAAGGCTTATAGTGATGTGCATTACCAAGAGGGCCCAGAGATACCTCTCCGATACACGGAGTGACAAATCATAATCTCGATCTATGGCAACTCAACAAACACCATCGGATACACCTGTAGAGCATCTTTATAGTCACCCAGTTACGTTGTGACATTTGATAGCACACTAAGTGTTCCTCTGGTATTCGGTAGTTGCATAATCTCATAGTTATAGGAACATGTATAAGTTATGGAGAAAGCAATAGCAACAAACTAAACGATCATGATGCTAAGCTAATGGATGGGTCAAGTCAATCACATCATTCTCTAATGATGTGATCCTGTTTATCAAATGACAACTCTTTGTCCATGGCTAGGAAACTTAACCATCTTTGATTAACGAGCTAGTCAAGTAGAGGCATACTAGTGACACTCTATTTGTCTATGTATTCACACATGTACTAAGTTTCCAGTTAATAAAATTCTAGCATGAATAATGAACATTTATCATGATATAAGGAAATATAAATAACATCCTTATTATTGCCTCTAGGCAATATTTCCTTCAGTCTCCCACTTGCACTAGAGTCAATAATCTATATTACATTGTGATGATTCTAACACCCATGGAGTCTTGGTGCTGATCATGTTTTGCTCATGAGAGAGGCTTAGTCAACAGGTCTGCAACATTCAGATCCGTATGTATCTTGCAAATCTCTATGTCTCCCTCCTTGACTTGATCGCGGATGGAATTGAAGCATCTCTTGATGTGCTTGGTTCTCTTGTGAAATATGGATTCCTTTGCCAAGGCAATTGCACCAGTATTATCACAAAATATTTTCATTGGACCCGATGCACTAGGTATGACACCTAGATCAGATATGAACTCCTTCATCCAGACTCCTTCATTTCTTGCTTCCGAAGCAGCAATGTACTCCGCTTCACATGTTGATCCTGCCAAGACGCTCTGCTTGGAACTGCACCAACTGACAGCTCCACCATTCAATAAAAATACGTATCCGGTTTGTGACTTACAGTCATCCGGATCAGTGTCAAAGCTTGCATCAACGTAACTATTTACGACGAGCTCTTTGTCACCTCCATAAACGAGAAACATATCCTTAGTCCTTTTTAGGTATTTCAGGATGTTCTTGACCGATGTCCAGTGATCCACTCCTGGATTACTTTGGTACCTCCCTTCTAAACTAATAGCAAGGCACACCTCAGGTCTGGTACACAGCATTCCATACATGATAGAACCTATGGCTAAAGCATAGGGAATGACTTTCATTTTCTCTCTATCTTCTGCAGTGGTCGGGCATTGAGTCTGACTCAACTCCACACCTTGTAACACAGGCAAGAACCCTTTCTTTGCTTGATCCATTCTGAACTTCTTCAAAACTTTATGAAGGTATGTGCTTTGTGAAAGTCCAATTAAGCGTCTTGATCTATCTCTATAGATCTTGATGCCCAATATATAAGCAGCTTCACCAAGGTCTTTCATTGAAAAATTCTTATTCAAGTATCCTTATATGCTATTCAGAAATTCAGTATCATTTTCGATCAGCAATATGTCATCCACATATAATATCAGAAAATGCTACAGAGCTCCCACTCACTTTCTTGTAAATACAGGCTTCTCCAAAAGTCTGTATAAAACCATATGCTTTGATCACACTATCAAAGCGTATATTCCAACTCCGAGAGGCTTCCACCAGTCCATAAATGGACCGTTGGAGCTTGCACACGTTGTTAGCACCTTTTGGATTGACAAAACCTTCTGGTTGCATCATATACAACTCTTCTTTAAGATATCCATTAAGGAATGTAGTTTTGACATCCATTTGCCAAATTTCATAATCATAAAATGCGGCAATTGCTAACATGATTCGGACGGACTTAAGCATCGCTACAGGTGAGAAGGTCTCATCGTAGTCAACTCCTTGAACTTGTCGTAAACCTTTTGCAACAAGTCGAGCTTTGTAGACAGTAACATTACCGTCAGCGTCAGTCTTCCTCTTGAAGATCCATTTATTCTCTATGGCCTGCCGATCAACGGGCAAGTTAACCAAAGTCCACACTTTGTTCTCGTACATGGAACCCATCTCAAATTTCATGGCCTCAAGCCATGTTGCGGAATCTGGGATCATCATCGCTTCCTCATAGTTCGTAGGTTCATCATGGTCAAGTAACATGACCTCCAGAACAGGATTACCGTACCACTCTGTTGTGGATCTTACTCTGGTTGACCTACGAGGTTCGGTAGTAACTTGATCAGAAGTTTCATGATCATCATCATTAGCTTCCTCACTTACTGGTGTAGGAATCACAGGAACTGATTTCTGTGATGAACTATTTTCCAATAAGGGAGTAGGTACAATTACCTCATCAAGTTATACTTTCCTCCCACTTACTTCTTTCGAGAGAAACTCCTTCTCTAGAAAGGATCCATTCTTAGCAATGAATATCTTGCCTTCGGATTTGTGATAGAAGGTGTACCCAACAGTCTCCTTTGGGTACCCTGTGAAGACACATTTCTCCGATTTGGGTTCGAGCTTATCAGGTTGAACCTTTTTCACATAAGCATCGCATCCCCAAACTTTAAGAAACGACAACTTGGGTTTCTTGCCAAACCCCAGTTCATAAGGTGTCATCTCAACGGATTTTGATGGTGCCCTATTTAACGTGAATGCAGCCGTCTCTAAAGAATAACCCCAAAATGATATCAGTAAATCAGTGAGAGACATCATAGATCACACCACATCTAATAAAGTGTGGTTACGACGTTCGGACACACCATTACGTTGTGGTGTTCCAGGTGGCATGAGTTGCGAAACTATTCCGCATTGTTTCAAATGAAGACCAAACTCATAACTCAAATATTCACCTCCAGGATCAGATCATAGAAACTTAATTTTCTTGTTATGATGATTTTCCACTTCACTCTGAAATTCTTTGAACTTTTCAAATGTTTTATACTTATGTTTCATCAAGTAGATATACCCATATCTGCTTAAATCATCTATGAAGGTAAAAAATAACGATACCCGCCGCGAGCATCAACACTCATCGGACCGCATACATCAGTATGTATTATTTCCAACAAGTCTGTTGCTCGCTCCATTGTTCCGGAGAATGGAGTTTTAGTTATCTTGCCTATGAGGCATGGTTCGCAAGCATGAAGTGATTCATAATCAAGTGATTCCAAATTCCATCGGCATGGAGTTTCTTCATGCGCTTTACACCAATATGACCTAAACGGCAGTGCCACAAATAAGTTGCACTATCATTATTAAACTTATATCTTTTGGCTTCAATACTATGAACATGTGTATCACTACTATCAAGATATAGTAAAAACAGACCACTCATCGAGGGTGCATGACCATAAAAGATATTACTCATATAAATAGAAGAACCATTATTCTCTGATTTAAATGAATAACTGATGTCTACTACACAACCTTCTTCTTGTAGACGTTGTTGGGCCTCCAAGTGCGGAGTTTTGTAGGACAATCCGTGGGAGGCATAGGATGAAGATGGTCTCTCTCAAACAACCCTGCAACCAAATAGCAAAGAGTCTCCTGTGTCCCCAACACACCCAATACAATGGTAAATTGTATAGGTGCACTAGTTCGGCGAAGAGATGGTGATACAAGTGCAATATGGATGGTAGATATAGGTTTTTGTAATATGAAAATATAAAAACAGCAAGGTAACTAATGATAAAAGTGAGCGAAAATGGTATTGCAATGCGTTGAAACAAGGCCTAGGGTTCATACTTTCACCAGTGCAAGTTCTCTCAACAATAATAAAATAATTGGATCATATAACTATCCCTCAACATGCAACAAAGAGTCACCCCAAAGTCACTAATAGCGGATAACAAACAAAGATATTATTGCAGGGTACGAAACCACCTCAAAGTTATCCTTTCTAATCGATCTATTCAAGAGTCTGTAGTAAAATAACACAAAGCTATTCTTTCCGTTCAATCTATCCTAGAGTTTGTACTAGAATAACACCTTAAGACACAAATCAACCAAAACCCTAATGTCACCTAGATACTCCAATGTCACCTCAAGTATCCGTGGGTGTGATTATACGATATGTATCACACAATATCTGATTCATCTATTCAACCAACACAAAGAACTTCAATGAGTTGTTGGGGAACGTTGCAGAAAACAAAAATTTTCCTACTCGTTTCACCAAGATCCATCTAGGAGTTCATCTAGCAACGAGTCATCGGATGCATCTACATACCTTTGTAGATCGCGTGCGGAAGCGTTCAAAGAACGGTGATGATGTAGTCGAACACGACGTGATTCAAATCACCGATGACCAAGCGCCGAACGGACGGCACCTCCGCGTTCAACACACGTACGGGACGGGAGACGTCTCCTCCTTCTTGATCCAGCAAGGGGGAAGGAGAGGTTGATGAAGATCCAGCAGCACGATGGCGTGGTGGTGGATGCAGGGCGTCACAGTAGCAGGGCTTCGCCTATACTACGAGGGAGAGACGTAACGGGGAGAGAGGGAGGCGCCAAGGCTGAGGTCTCAAGTCCCTCCCTCTCCTCAACTATATATAGGGGTGCCAAGGGGGGGGGGGCGCCGGCCCTAGTAGATGGATCTACTAGGGGGGGCGGCGGCCAAGGGGTGGGGGGCTTGCCCCCCAAGCAAGGGGGCGCCCCCTTTAGGGTTTCCCCCAACCCTAGCCGCATGGGCCCTTGGGGGGGGGTGGCGCCCCAGCCCACTATGGGCTGGGTTCCCTCCCACTTCAGCCCATGGGGCCCTCCGGTATAGGTGGCCCCACCCGGTGGACCCCCGGGACCCTTCCGGTGGTCCCGGTACAATACCGTCGACCCCGAAACTTGTCCCGATGGCCGAAACAGCACTTCCTATATATAATTCTTTACCTCCGGACCATTCCGGAACTCCTCGTGACGTCCGGGATCTCATCCGGGACTCCGAACAATATTCGGGTTACTGCATATTCATATCTTCACAACCCTAGCGTCACTGAACCTTAAGTGTGTAGACCCTACGGGTTCGGGAGACAAGCAGACATGACCGAGACGCCTCTCCGGTCAATAACCAACAGCGGGATCTGGATACCCATGTTGGCTCCCACATGCTCCACGATGATCTCATCGGATGAACCACGATGTCGAGGATTCAATCAACCCCGTATGCAATTCCCTTTGTCAATCGATATGTTACTTGCCCGAGATTCGATCGTCGGTATCCCAATACCTCGTTCAATCTCGTTACCGGCAAGTCACTTTACTCGTACCGTAATGCATGATCCCGTGACCAGACACTTGGTCACTTTGAGCTCATTATGATGATGCATTACCGAGTGGGCCCGGTGATACCTCTCCATCATACGGAGTGACAAATCCCAGTCTTGATCCATGTCAACCCAACAGACACTTTCGGAGATACCCGTAGTCTACCTTTATAGTCACCCAGTTACGTTGTGACGTTTGGTATACCCAAAGCACTCCTACGGTATCCAGGAGTTACACGATCTCATGGTCTAAGGAAAAGATACTTTGACACTGGAAAACTCTAGCAAACGAACTATACGATCTTGTGCTATGTTTAGGATTGGGTCTTGTCCATCACATCATTCTCCTAATGATGTGATCTCGTTATCAATGACATCCAATGTCCATAGTCAGGAAATCATGACTATCTGTTGATCAACGAGCTAGTCAACTAGAGGCTTACTAGGGACATGTTGGTGTCTGTTATTCACACATGTATTACGATTTCCGGATAACACAATTATAGCATGAATAAAGACAATTATCATGAACAAGGAAATATAATAATAATGCTTTTATTATTGCCTCTAGGGCATATTTCCAACATGAGTGCCCCAAAGTTTCTACCGGAGAGTCAAGACGAAAACGTGTGCCAACCCCTATGCACAAGTTCACGAGGTCACGGAACCCGCAAGTTGATCACCAAAACATACATCAAGTAGATCACGTGAATATCCCATTGTCACCACAAATAAGCACATGCAAGACATACATCAAGTGTTCTCAAATACTTAAAGACTCAATCCGATAAGATAACTTCAAAGGGAAAACTCAATCCATTACAAGAGAGTTGAGGGGGAGAAACATCATAAGATCCAACTATAATAGCAAAGCTCGCGATACATCAAGATCGTGCCAAATCAAGAACACGAGAGAGAGAGAGAGAGATCAAACACATAGCTACTGGTACATACCCTCAGCCCCGAAGGTGAACTAGTCCCTCCTCGTCATGGAGAGCGCCAGGATGATGAAGATGGCCACCGGAGAGGGATTCCCCCCTCCAGCAGGGTGCCGGAATGGGTCTAGATTGGTTTTCGGTGGCTACAGAGGCTTGCGGCGGCGGAACTCCCGATCTAGGTTTCTTTCTGGAAGTTTGGGTATATATAAGAGGTGTTGGAGTTGGGAACAAGTCATGGGGGCCCCTGAGGCAGCCACGAGGTAGGGGCGCGCCCAAGGGGTAGGGAGCCCCCACCCTTGTGGGTGCCTCGGGACTCTTCTGGCCCATCTCTGATACTCCGTGGGCTTCTTCTGGTCCAAAAATAATCTCCATGAAATTTCAGGTCAATTGGACTCTGTTTGGTTTTCCTTTTCTGTAAACTCAAAAACAAGGAAAAAAACAAAAAACTGGCACTGGGCTCTAGGTTAATAGGTTAGTCCCAAAAATCATATAAAATGGCATATAAATGCATATAAAACATCCTAGATGGATAATATAAGAGCATGGAACAATCAAAAATTATAGATAAGTTGGAGACATATCAAGCATCCCCAAGCTTAATTCCTGCTCATCCTCGAGTAGGTAAGTGATAAAAACAGATTTTTTGATGTGGAATGCTACCTAACATATTTATCAATGTAATTTTTTATTGTGGCATGAATGTTCAGATCCAAAATATTCAAGACAAAAGTTTAATATTGACATGAAAATAATAATATTTCAAGCATACTAACAAAGCAATCATGTCTTCTCAAAATAACATGGCCAAAGAAAGTTATCCCTACAAAATCATATAGTCTGGCTATGCTCTATCTTCATCACACAAAATATTTAAATCATGCACAACCTCGATGACAAGCCAAGCAATTGTTTCATACTTTTGATGTTCTCAAACTTTTTCAATCTTCACGCAATACATGAGCATGAGCCATGGACATAACACTATAGGTGGAATAGAATGGTGGTTGTGGAGAAGACAGAATGGAGAAGATAGTCTCACATCAACTAGGCTTATCAACGGGCTATGGAGATGCCCATCAATAGATATTAATGTGAGTGAGTAGGGATTGCCATGCAACAGATGCACTAGAGTTATAAGTGTATGAAAGGTCAAAAAGAAATTAAGTGGGTGTGCATCCAACTTGCTTGCTCATGAAGACCTAGGGAAATTTGAGGAAGCCCATCATTGAAATATACAAGCCAAGTTCTATAATGAAAAATTCCCACTAGTATATGAAAGTGAAAACATAGGAGACTCTCTATCATGAAGATCATGGTACTACTTTGAAGCACAAGTGTGGTAAAAGGATAGTAGCATTTCCCCTTCTCCCATTTTCTCTCATTTTTTTATTTGGGCCTTTTCTCTTTTTTTATAGCCTTTTTTTATTTTATTTTTATTTTTCGTCCGGAGTCTCATCCCGACTTGTAGGGGAATCATAGTCTCCATCATCCTTTCCTCACCGGGACAATGCTCTAATAATGATGACCATCACAATTTTATTTACTTACAACTCAATACTTAGAACAAAATATGACTCTATGTGAATGCCTCCGGCGGTGTACCAGGATCTGCGATGAATCAAGAGTGACATCTATGAAAGAATTATGAACGGAGGCTTTGCCACAAATACGATGTCAACTACATGATCATGCAAAGCAATATGACAATGATGGAGCGTGTCATAATAAACAGAACGATGGAAAGTTGCATGGCAATATATCTCAGAATGGTTGTGGAAATGCCATAATAGGTAGGTATAGTGGCTGTTTTGAGGAAGGTAAATGGTGGGTTTATGGTACCGGCGAAATTTGCACACTACTAGAGAGGCTAGCAATGGTGGAAGGATGAGAGTGTGTATAATCCATGGACTCAACATTAGTCATAAAGAACTCACATACTTATTGCAAAAATCTATTAGTTATCGAAACAAAGTGCTACGCGCATGCTCCTAGGGGTAGATTGGTAGGAAAAGACCATCGCTCGTCCCCGACCGCCACTCATAAGGAAGGCAATCAAAAAAATAAATCATGCTCTGACTTCATCACATAACGGTTCACCATACGTGCATGCTACAGGAATCACAAACATTAACACAAGTATTTCTCAAATTCACAACTACTCACTAGCATGACTCTAATATCACCATCTTCATATCTCAAAACAATCCTCAAGTATCAAACTTCTCATAGTATTCAATGCAATCTATATGAAAGTTTTGTTATACCCATCTTGAATGCCCATCATATTAGGACTAATTTTATAACCAAAGCAAATTACCATGCTGTTTAGGACTCTCAAAATTATATAAGTGAAGCATGAGAGATCAATAATTTCTATAAAATAAAACCACCACTGTGCTTTAAAAAGATATAAGTGAAGCACTAGAGCAAATGACAAACTACTCCAAAAGATATAAGTGAAGATCAATGAGTAGTTGAATAATTATGCAACTATGTGAAGACTCTCTAACATTTAATAATTTTAGATCTTGGTATTTTATTCAAGCAGCAATCAAAACAAAATAAAATAAAATGACGCTCCAAGCAAAACACATATCATGTGGTGAATAAAAATATAGCTCCAAGTAAAGTTACCGATGAACGAAGATGAAAGAGGGGATGCCATCCGGGGCATCCCCAAGCTTAGGCTCTTGGTTGTCCTTGAATATTACCTTGGGGTGCCTTGGGCATCCCCATGATTAGGCTCTTGCCACTCCTTATTCCATAGTCCATCGAATCTTTACCCAAAACTTGAAAACTTCACAACACAATACTTAACAGAAAACTCGTAAGCTCCGTTAGTATAAGAAAATAAATCACCACTTAGGTAATGTTGTGAACTCATTATAAATTCATATTGGTGTAATATCTACTATATTCCAACTTATCTATGGTTCATACCCTTCGATACTACTCATAAATTCATCAGAATAAGCAAACAACACAATGAAAACAGAATATGTCAAAAACATAACAGTATGTAGAAATCTGGAGGTTTCGAATACTTATGTCACTCCAAAAATTCTGAAATAAATTGGTGGACCTGAGTAATTTCTCTATTAATCATCTGCAAAAAGAATCAACCTAAACGCACTCTTCAGTAAAAAATGGCAGTAAATATCGTGAGCGCAAAAGTTTCTGTTTTTTAAAGCAAGATCGCAAAGACTTCACCCAAGTCTTCCCAAAGGTTCTACTTGGCACAAACACTAATTAAAACATAAAACCACATCTAAACAGAGTCTAGATGAATTATTTATTACTAAAAACTGAAACAAAAAGCAAGGAACAAAAATGAAGTTGGGTTGCCTCCCAACAAGCACAATCGTTGAACGCCCCTAGCTAGGCATGATGATTTCAACGATGCTCACATAAAAGATAAGAATTGAAACATAAAGAGAGCATCATGAAGAATATGACTAGCATATTTAATTATAACCCACTTCCTATGCATAGGTATTTTGTGAGCAAACAACCTATGGGAACAATAATCAACTAGCATAGGAAGGCAAAACAAGCATAACTTTAAAACTTTAAGCACATAGTGAGGAAACTTGAAATTATTGCAATTCCTACAAGGATATATTCCTTCCTCATAATAAATTTCAGTAGCATCATGAATGAATTCAACAATATAACCATCACATAAAACATTCTTTTCATGATCTACAAGCATAGAAAATTTACTATTCTCCACATAAGCAAAATTCTTCTCATTCGGAATAGTGGGAGTATCATAAGAAACTCGAATACTATAAATTGTTTCCACATTAAAAGAGTAATGTTCAGAAAAAGGGTAATCATAATCATGGCCAGTTTTGTAAATATAATCATCACTACTTTTTATAACATAAGTATCATCACAATAATCATCATAAGTAGCTGTTCTCATCATAATCAATTGAAACCTCTTCCAAGATAGTGGAATGATTACCAAATAAAGTCATGACCTATCCAAATCCACTTTTATAATTATCACAATAAGATTCAACATCCTAAAAAATAGTGGGATCATTACTTCCTAAAGTTGACACTCTTCGAAACCCACTTTCATCAATATAATCGTCATAAATAGAAGGCATGCTATCATCATAATAAATTTGCTCATCATAACTTGGGAGGTTAAAAATATCATCTTCATGAAACATAGCATCCCCAAGCTCGGGACAAACATTAATTGCCGCAAATAAATTCTCAAACATGTCATTCTCATCAAACATAGCATCCCCAAGCTTGGGCCTTTGTATATCATAAGCATAATCACTCTCATCATTAATAGTATGGATGGCACCAATAGTATAGCAATTATCATCATCACAATGAGTAATAGGGGCAACATCATTTGGGAGGGATACGTTTTTACCTTTGCTTCTCCGTCTTTTCTTTTTCTTCTTCACATTATGTGTGGGTTTAATCCTCTTTTTGGAGCTCCTTATTAATGAGATTGGTTGAATAGAAGGCTCCTCCTCGTTACCTGGTTCATCATAAGAAATAATAGGAGGATATTGGGAAGTCTCTTCCCTTTGATTAGTATTCTCTTCATCTTCTAATTGTTTTCTTGACTTTATGTAATTGGCAATATAAGGATTTTCAATGCAATTCACCACACAATACATATAAATTTCCTCTAGATCAAAATCAAGAACTTTATCATGGGCAAATTCTAGAATATCCTTAGTTATAAATTTCATTTCTTCATAACCTAGAAGCAAACTAAGTTCATTATGATGCGCAAGGGAAATCAAGTCATCACAATTTCTGGACACAATTCGATCATGAAACAATTTGCATTGGATATTTAAATGACCACGTTCATTGCAAAGTTCATAAGGATGGCTAAGAAAATTTAAATTTTCAGCACAAACATCTAGCCTTTCTTGCAACCATTTAGTTTCTAAATACTTATGCCTCTTGCAAAATATATCTTCCCTATTTGGTGTCTACTTGCAAACTTTATGCATTCCACAAAAATTGACATGATTATAAGAGACATTTTCATCCCTTTCTATTTCATCATCATTTTCTTTTAATTCATATTCTTCTACACAAACTATAGGATCACCTATTCTTGTTTTTTTATGTCCTTATTTTTGTTCTCGTTAATATTTTTTTCTCGTTAATAGCGGTTTCTTTTCTTTATTTGTTTTGTTTATATTATGGACATCATTCTTTTCTAATGTTGTTGTTTTTCTTGTAATTTATATACATAGTTGTACTCTTTCGTTGTGTATCCTTTTTTTGAGACTTATTCTATTTTTCATTTATTTGAAATTTTGCTTCCTTTCGATGTTGATTTGTATTGAGTTTGTGGAATCTTGATGCTTTTTTTCTTAAATTATGAGTTATCTATTTTTATGGATTTTATTGCACTTGTTATTTGTATTGTAACATTATTTCATTGATTTCCTTTTCCCCTATATTCTCTTCATGGACTTTTTTAGTTTTCTGGTATTGATTGTGCTATTTGATTCTCTTGTTTTGATTCTTGGTGCCCATATTTCTTTATCTTTTATCTTTACCGCGTTATGTCTATTTTACCCTATGGATGCTCTATTTCTTTTTTCTTCTCTTTGAGATGTTTTGTCTGCACAATTTTTCCTATTTGACATTTTCATCTGCCTGGGCTTTTATTAGGTTGCCGGTACCTTTGAATGAGTTGTTGATCCTGTACAGAACATGCACTTTAACCTGTCCGACTCTTTTTCTCTTTCTTCCTTTTGTCTAGTACATGTCCAGTAGTGTGATACCACTGGAGGACTCGACGCGTGTTCGATTGAGTGATGTGGCAATAAAAGCATGGTGGGATAATACGATGCAATCATGTCCATCATTGGCAAATTAGTCTTTCAACATTAACTTTTGCGTTGGATCTAACTAATTAGTCAGCAAACTTTATCGGATCCACTCTTTTTGCATGTACAAAACATTATAGTTAAAGATGTACGCATATGAGGTTACTGTCAAATTCGCATTCTTTATCTCTAATTTACTTCTCTATAGACTAGAGACCTAGTAGATAAAAACAAGAAACAAAAAAGAGTGTCGATTGCATTTGATCTAAATGATATACACTTCAACGCTAACCTCCTGGACACGGACCGCCAGAACGCATGTATTAGCAATTAGAGTTCTCCGCTAGTCACTATAAGATCCAACGAAAAGTGCTTAAAATGTTGAAACCTTTTGGAATTTTTATATCCGTTGGACTAAGTATGTTTGGGCCTCTAGAAGTGGTGAAGCTATTCTGTTCATAATTTGGGTTTGTTATAGTTGAAGAGTATGAGAGTATGCAGATATGTCTCACCTCTACTCTCATATAAGTGGATTATCCTGTTTAGGATCGACTAGCATGTATGTATTGCGTTGCTTTAGTCATATGGTTTGGGCTTTATTCATATAAATTCTGTGGTGAGGCTTGTCAGCGAATGAAGTAATTGGTTCTGAGCTCTCAACACCGTGCAGACTCAGATAGCAAAAGCATGTCTCATTGATGTACAATATGCCGAAGCCACTATCCAAAAGTTAACTCTCGATATATGAATTTGTATAGGATTAATAATTTTTAGCTGTCGATAATATTGTCGTACAAAGAAGATCGGTGATAGTAGCTAGAGTTATGGAGATGAAGGTTTTATGATCATATGGCGTTGGTCTTTATAGATCTGAAACTATATTACTAAACCAGCAATTATCTCGACGAGGTCCTTGTTGAGTGTGTGGATGAAGCTTTGTGAGGATAATTAAATATCGATGATAAAGAGTGAGAGCGAAAATGTAGTTATTGCAATGGTTGAAACAAGGCCTAGGGTTCATACTTTCACTAGTGCAAGTTCTCTCAACAATAATAACATAATTGGATCATATAACTATCCCTCAACATGCAACAAAGAGTCACTCCAAAGTCACTAATAGCGGAGAACAAACAAAGATATTATTGTAGGGTATGAAACCACCTCAAAAGTTATCCTTTTTGATTGATATATTCAAGAGTCCATAGTAAAATAACACGAAGCTATTCTTTCCATTCAATCTATCATAGAGTTCGTACTAGAATAACACCTTAAGACACAAATCAACCAAAACCCTAATGTCACCTAGATACTCCAATGTCACCTCAAGTATCCGTGGGTATGATTATACGATATGCATCACACAATCTCAGATTCATCTATTCAACAACACAAAGAACTTCAAAGAGTGCCCCAAAGTTTCTACCGGAGAGTCAAGACAGAAAACGTGTGCCAACCCCTATGCATAAGTTCACGAGTCACGAACTCGCAAGTTGATCACCAAAACATACATCAAGTGGATCACGTGATATCCCATTGTCACCACAGATAAGCACATGCAAGACATACATCAAGTGTTCTCAAATCCTTAAAGACTCAATCCGATAAGATAACTTCAAAGGGAAGAAACTCAATCCATTTATAACAGTGATAGATGCGGAGGAGAAACATCAGTAAGATCGCACATACTTTGATACTATTAGTTCTAATGTCAGCGGATGATCATATTTCATATCTGAAGTTTTGTTCCTTGGCTATCCATAATCAACGCACGTTAGGAGAGGAAGAATACTAAAAAATCTATACGAAGAGATCTCGTAGAATTACTTTAGATAATCCCTCATGTCCCCGGGATGGTGACTGAGAGTCTTCTAACTCCCTTCGTTGCATCACATTATTTCGATGGACCAGAGACACGCTGGACTATATGACGTGCTATGGCCCACTGTCGGAGGGATTTATTATCTCCTCTCGCCGCATACCGAGCAGGGTGCCGGAACCGGAGCTGTCGTAGAATTTGTACTATATTTATCGATGTGTTCAGCCTACAGAATCGGAGCTGATGCATGCTTCAGCTCAGTAAGTATCCTTCTGGATAGATAGCTGCACCAATTAGGTGTTAGTTTGTTCATTGGAAATTGTATTTTTTTTGGGATATAATACATAAGATAGGGTGTTGGAGTCGGGTGAACTTCTAAGCTACAAGTGGCTCGCGTAGATTGATCTCACTTATTGTGTGGAGCCCGATCGTATGATTAACATGGATGAGTTGTGGGCTGACCTTGACTTAAGGAATCCTAACGGTAGTGGATTGTACGGCGTACTCTCCAAATTCATCTGCATGAAAGATTCTGTGTAGTGCTTGATCTCGTGTCTTTGTGAGAATATTAACCGACATCGATAGTGTGTAAATCTACCTTAGGGATTTCGTACTGCTGTCCTCATTATGAGAAGTTTAATCATCTCGTGATAAAATTATGTTCATCTATGCTGTACGACATTCATTGATGCTATGTTTAGTTTTCCTTGTTTGTTAAAATATCGCAAAAACAAGAGAATAAATTGAGACATGGCACTGGCATCTAAGATTATCTTAATATGGTTAGGTCCCAAAAATCTAAATAGCATATTAATGCATAATTTATATTAGATCAGTTATTGTGTGAATATGTGCCGACGATTTGTAGGTCACGTGGTTATGATGGATCTTATATTGATAGACAAGAATCGGTATCAGAATACGGCTATTTGAGTGTTAGTAGTAGACTGGTCCTTCCATCTACATTGACCAGTGGTGCGTCTGCGCATTCAAACAAAGATCCGATATTATGTTCGGGGATGCTCAACGCTTGGCACCAAAACTGAACAGAGTTATTTGGTCTTTTGTAGGTCTACCAACTATCTTATCTCTGGACGCAGCCTAGGAGCTGATAGACGTGGGAAATACTAAGTCGTGGCTCTCTGATAACTTGCAGATTTTTGCAATAAGTAGTGACAGTCCTTGTTGACATGACTAAGTGTTGAGTCCATGTGGATTATACGGCACTCTCAACGATCAACCCTCTCGCGTTTCCAGCGCCGATTGCTAGCCTCTCTTCCCACACGCTCAAGTACCAGTTGCACTTCTTCGGCCTCTCATAGCCAATGCTGCTTATCCGTAGCCCTGTTTCGAGTGCAATAGTCCATTAAACCCTAGCCGCATATTCCATATTCCATACAGCAAACCAGCTATCACAAATACCCAGTGTGCCTACTCGAGCACTTAGTTAAATGTAACAGGCATCCAAATATTATCCATAAGCTGCATATTTATCACACATATACACTTTCACGATTTGCGCTCCTTTCTTTCTCCGTCAAAATTATGTACTTGGCATGCGGACAGTATCCGCCTTCTCAGTGCTAGGTCCCTTTGTGTAGCTTTTTAGTATAGCTAGCTCATTCGCTTTACGAATCTCAAGCTGGCATCATGGGCTTATATGCTATGAAGCAGCTAGTTGAAGCCATAGTATTTGTTGCTCTCAGCGCACTTCGGTTTCATTATATCCTTCTTTGAACATAGTAGCACCTCATTGATCATTGACGACCGCTTGGCAAAGATACCCAGGTGCTACTGCGACATATCCGCCGCTCGAGAGGCATGGATATCACTTTATAGTCCCATTAAATTCTTCTCAGTGTTTCTATATACAGATAGTCGATGCTTTAAATGTCTTCACTTTGTAGCTTAGTTTAAACTGATACTCCTCAGCAAAGTGATGATCTGGATCATCGCAGTTTTTCCTTGCATATCGCCGCATAGTGTCAAGTGCTAGGTCAACGTTTGTGAAGAGTAGACACGACTCAGTCTCAGGGCTATTGATCCAGATTCTCGCTGGGCTTACATCAGGTGATTACGAACCTTCCTTTGGAGACGAGCAAATAGACAAAACCTTGCTAAGTTGAAATGATGTGTTCCAAAGACGCCTCTCAATATGAAAATAGAGAATCAAGAGCCCCGCTTCACTTTATCACCTATTCACCCTGTAATATTCTGTGAAGCTAAGGCCGAACGATGTCAAATCAATGAATTTAGAACCAATAGTCGAAACACATTGGAGATGGCACCTCTCTATGCATATTTCCTTACCCTTAGCACAGTCTTGTGGTTCTAATTAGGCACTTGCGTGATCTCTATGTGATGTGGATTAGTTACTTCCGTTCTGTTACTCCATCTTTTCCTATACTAGTGGAATTTTCTATTAGACTTTGTATATTCCATATGGCTTCCGTCACAATGATACTTAAGTACGGTTCGTGCTCATACAGACTCGTTAAGCCTCATCCACTTAGTGTTTCTTTTGGAGCTTTTCATACATGGTAGCTCTCAGTGTGATTTGGATTCGCATTTGGTCTCTCACTCATTGAACCTAACTATTTCTATTTATGGGCATCTCCTACCCGCATATATTGCACTAGTGATTGTGAGACTTACTTTCCTCCGAGTGTTTGAACTTCTATCGTGCGAGTCAAGTCGGTCATGATTCTATCGGTACCAGACCTTCCTGTTAAGCTTAGTCCATTATGATTTCCACCTGATGCGAACTTCTATTCATCCCGCCATTTTGCAACATGTAGACTATTGGATTTAGGAAGTATCTCTCGATACTTGGGAGCACTTGGTGATTTTGAGTAACTTCTCTCCATGTGATACATTGGCTCTCTGGATGTACTTTTGGCAAGGCTTTCGTGGCAGTACTGCTCGTTATTCTAAGTAGTTTAAAAGCTGTGTTCAGCTGAACTATCGATATGTAGATCCAGCTTTGCGCTCTGCCAAGTGTTCTAACATTGGCAGTTTTGCTCCTACAGCGGTTTTTCACCTTAGTGTAGGGTAATTTTAAGTCATGTTATATGTTGTGCGTATCTAGACGTAATTCTCTGTTGCTCAGCTCTTCATTGAGGATATTAATTCACCTCATAGGTATTAATGGACCACATTTCCTATAATTGATTCTACTTAATTCTACTCTAAGTTAATTAATGCAAACTTTTTTAACGTCTTTGCATTAGGCATTAATACACGCATCCTGAAAATAAATTCATACGACAATTAAGTAGGAAACAACTGGCCCGAGGCCATTCTTTAATCATACAAACAATCTTGATCACATGTAAGCACTTAAATTCTGCAATATCAGGTACTACACATCATTGATAATAATGTGTATTAATTTGTTCAATCAATTATATCACAACTTACTTAAGAACTCTCCTGACGCTTAGATAGCATCCCATCTAATCTGCAGTAAAGAGTGATCAACGTTAAGTCCATTTTAGTCGAGGACTCAAATCGATCGCTCGATACATCACGGTTCTGAGCACTGGCGAGTAGTTTTTCTCAATGGTGAATTATTGAATTTGCTCCACATGAGTGATTTTAGATACCATTGTATTTGCATACTAATGTGTATTATTCTGGGAACTGCATTCAAAACACCTTTTCGTTGTCTTTAAGATGTTCTTTGGAGGACGCCATTAAATCCTGCCATTATTAGCTCCCGGCTCGAGTCACCTTTTAACCCGGTATTCACACGTGTGCAAAACTGGCTTGACCCGTTGTATGGGAATGTTAGAGACTTATCGAGTGCCCTTTGCTTTTATCCCCATGGTATGTTTGTGGTTTGTCTCTCGGCACAGATGAACTGTTAAGCACGGTGCCATTACGCGAGTTAACAGATACGCAAAACATCGGTATACCTTGATACAATAGACCTGAATTTATAAACGATACAGCTGATACTTTTTTTGGAAGGAAATAAATGCGCTAGCAAGCTGTGCCGACTTAAGACGAATTACGAATGCATAATCTGGGATAGAACAAGTGCACCATGCAATCAATATGAAGATGAGCATGATGATGGTGGGGCCCCTGACTCCACCCTTGCGTGGTGCCCTCTTTCGACCCTCTTCGGAAAGTGTTCCCTCTCTGGAGCACCTGTCCATGCTGTACGACTCCACTATCTCCGCCGTTATAACGTTCGCCACTTGTAACTACCATGGTTCCACTCTGAAAAGTATCCGTTGTCGGTGTACCTCAGATGACTCACGGACTATTTTGCTGGTATGACTAGTCGCTACTGCTTAGTATAAGTAAGCGATACCTCCACTGGTGCGACTTGCGCATGGTTCTCCTCAATTCACCAATCAGCAGAACGCCATATGGCTCTCAGCCTCGCCAAGTTGTCCGAAACCCTTGTTACAAACCCTAGCCATTAGGATCAGTCTTCAGTACAATAACATTTAGCGAGCTCATTCGTTCTCTCTTCTGCCGATTGCACATCCACCAAATGCTCTCCTGCAAATCCACGTTAGACGTTGATGCTACACAATCCTTTCTTTCTTGTAAGCAGTTGGTTGAGGCTCGAATAGTTTTCGCTTGCAGAGGGTTTGGTAGGTGAGCAGTGCCAAATCCCTCAATGTTGTGAAGCTGACCCTTACTGTTTTGTAGTCAATGCACGTAGGTAGGTCGCTAGCTCTGATAATAGATGGTCTCTTCTCAGCATATTCCTTTTTGCTTTGGCAATCAAATACAAATGCTTCTATGTGTGTCCCCAACACTCAGCTCCATACAGTTCGCGGTAGCAATTGTCTTAGGCTGCACTGTTGTGTGGCTCCGAGTGAAGATAGGTTGTTATTCAGTTGTTCCCACCCTTCTACTTTCTGTTAGTTAAGATAGATAATTGATAATTGAGTTTTTATTTCGCTCCTATATGACTGGAATATTACCTCATTTAAAAATTAGGGACTATGATCTTAAAATTGTTGGTAGACTACATCGATTTGAATAGTAGTGAGGTCTCCTGTGTCAGATACGTCTTATGTCTTTGTAGTGAAACTCAGAAGCGACATCGTACGTTATACTTCCAATCATCAAGTTGATTCAACTATATCCTCACTCGTCTCTTGTTAGACATAATTGGATACATCATCTTATGTGAGGTATTTCCGCCTATTCCTCAAAATATGCTGACTAGGGATTGCCCAACAGATTTTATTCGATTGATATTCTTTACTCAATAGCGGGGAGGGGTGTAGGAACTTTTGGCGCACTCTTAATTAGGGAGGTTCTCACTATTTGTTGGGGTAGGGTATCTCAGATAAACTCATCTTACCTCATGTTAGTTAGAGCGTTTATTCGCTTTCCATCTCAATTCCAGCGCGGATTATTAGTGACGTTAGATCTAGCGTAACCAATTTATCTATAGTTTTGGTTTTTGTCTTAAGTGTGTGTTCAACTTTTCTAGTTAACCAAGCCCTAAAGTATCTCTAGTGTTCTGATGATCATATTAGAATGCTCCGTCAGACGTGAAATGATGAACACGAAGCTATTCTTTAAGAGACCCTTGCACAATCACAGCTCCTAGAGTTCCTTGTACTAGAATAACACCTTAAGACACAAATCAACCAAAACCCTAATGTCACCTAGATACTCCAATGTCACCTCAAGTATCCGCGGGTATGATTATACGATATGCATCACACAATCTTAGATTCATCTATTCAACCAACACAAAGGACCTCAAAGAGTGCCCCAAAGTTCCTACCGAAGAATCACGATGAAAACGTGTGGCAACCCCTATGCATATGTTCATGGGCGGAACCCACAAGTTGATCACCAAAACATACATCAAGTGAATCACATGGTATCCCATTGTCACCACAGATACGCACAGCAAGACATACATCAAGTGTTCTCAAATCTTTAAAGACTCAATCCGATAAGATAACTTCAAAGGGGAAACTCAATTCATTACAAGAGAGTAGAGGGGGGACAAAACATCATAGGATCCAACTATAGTAGCAAAGCTCGCGATACATCAAGATCGTACCACCTCAAGAACATGAGATAGAGAGAGAGATCAAACACATAGCTACTGGTACATACCCTCACCCCCGAGGGAGAACTACTCCCTCCTCTTCATGGAGAACACCGGGATGATGAAGATGGCCACCGGAGAAGGATTGCCCCCTCTAGCAGGGTGCCGGAATGGGTCTAGATTGGCTTTTGGTGGCTACGGAGGCTTCTGGCGGCGGAACTCCCGATCTATTGTGCTCCCGGATGTTTTTAGGGTATATGGAGATATATAGGCGGAAGAAGTACGTCAGGGGGGCCACGAGAGGCTCATGAGGGTGGAGGGCGCGCCCAGGGGGTGGGCGCCCCCTGCCTCGTGACCTCCTCGCAGATCCCCTGACGTGCACTCCAAGTCTTCTGGGCTTCTTTCCTTCCAAAAATGAGTTCCGTGAAGTTTCAGGTCAATTGGACTCCGTTTGATTTTCCTTTTCTTCGAAACCCTAAAACTGGGTAAAAGCAGAAATTGGCACCGGGCTCTGGGTTAATAGGTTAGTCCCAAAAATGATATAAAATTGTATAATAAATCCCATAAACATTCAAAACAGTAAATAATATAGCATGGAGCAATCAAAAATTATAGATACGTTGGAGACGTATCAGCATCCCCAAGCTTAATTCCTGCTCGTCCTCGAGTAGGTAAATGATAAAAAACATAATTTTTGATGCGGAGTGCTACTTGGCATAATTTCAATGTGATTCTTCTTAATTGTCGTATGAATATTCAGATCCATAAGATTCAAGAAAAAAGTTCATATTGACATAGAAATAATAATACTTCAAGTATACTAACTAAGGAATTATGTCTTCTCAAAATAACATGGCTAAAGAAAGTTATCCCTACAAAATCATATAGTCTGGCTATGCTCTATCTTCACCACACAAAATATTTAAATCATGCACAACCCCAATGACAAGCCAAGCAATTGTTTCATACTTTTGATGTTCTCAAACTTTTTCAATCTTCACGCAATATATGAGCGTGAGCCATGGACATAGCACTGTAGGTGGAATAGAATGGTGGTTGTGGAGAAGACAAAAAGGAGAAGATAGTCTCACATCAACTAGGCATATCAACGGGCTATGGAGATGCCCATCAATAGATATTAATGTGAGTGAGTAGGGATTGCCATGCAACGAATGCACTAGAGCTATAAGTGTATGAAAGCTCAAAAGATACTAGTGGGTGTGCATCCAACTTGCTTGCTCACGACGACCTAGGGCATTTTGAGGAAGCCCATCATTGGAATATACAAGCCAAGTTCTATAATGAAAAATTCCCACTAGTATATGAAAGTGATAACATAGGAGACTCTCTATCATGAAGATCATGGTGCTACTTTGAAGCACAAATGTGGTAAAAGGATAGTAGCATTGTCCCTTCTCTCTTTTTCTCTCATTTTTATTTTTTTATTTGGGCCTTTTCTCTTTTTTTATGGCCTCTTTTCTCTTTTTTTGGGGCTTCTTTGGCCTCTTTTATTTATTTATTTTCGTCCAGAGTCTCATCCCGACTTGTGGGGGAATCATAGTCTCCATCATCCTTTCCTCACTGGGACAATGCTCTAATAATGATGATCATCACACTTTTATTTTCTTACAACTCAAGAATTAGAACTCGATACTTAGAACAAGATATGACTCTATATGAATGCCTCCGGCGGTGTACCGGGATGTGCAATGATGCATGAGTGACATGTATGAAAGAGTTATGAACGGTGGCTTTGCCACAAATACGATGTCAACTACATGATCATGCAAAGCAATATGACAATGATGAAGCGTGTCATAATAAACGGAACAGTGGAAAGTTGCATGGCAATATATCTCGGAATGGCTATGGAAATGCCATAATAGGTAGGTATGGTGGCTGTTTTGAGGAAGGTATATGGTGGGTTTATGGTACTGGCGAAAGTTGCACGGTACTAGAGAGGCTAGCAATGGTGGAAGGGTGAGAGTGCGTATAATCCATGGACTCAACATTAGTCATAAAGGACTCACATACTTATTGAAAAAATCTGCAAGTTATCAAAGCAAAGTATTACGCGCATGCTCCTAGGGGGATAGATTGGTAGGAAAAGACCATCGCTCGTCCCCGACCGCCACTCATAAGGAAGGCAATCAATAAATAAATCATGCTCCGACTTCATCACATAACGGTTCACCATACGTGCATGCTACGGGAATCACAAACTTCAACACAAGTATTTCTCAAATTCACAACTACTCAACTAGCATGACTCTAATATTACCATCCTCATATCTCAAAACAATCATCAAGTATCAAACTTCTCTTAGTATTCAACACACTCATAAGAGAATTTTATTATTCTTGAATACCTAGCATATTAGGATTTTAAGCAAATTACCATTATATTTAAGACTCTCAAAATAATCTAAGTGAAGCATGAGAGTTCATCTATTTCTTCAAAATAAAACTACCACCATGCTCTAAAAGATATAAGTGAAGCACTAGAGCAAATGACAAACTACTCCGAAAGATATAAGTGAAGATCAATGAGTAGTCGAATAATTGTGCAACTATGTGAAGACTCTACCATTCAATAATTTCAGACCTTGATACTTTATTCAAACAGCAAGAAAAACTAAATAAAATGACATCTAAAAATAGCAAACATCATGTGAAGAAGCAAAAACTTAGGATCAACCGATACTAACCGATAGTTTGTTGAAGAAGAAAGGTGGGATGCCAACCGGGGCATCCCCAAGCTTAGACGCTTGATACTTCTTGAAATATTATCTTGTGGTGCCTTGGGCATCCCCAATCTTGAGCTTTTGTGTCTCCTTAATTCCTCTCATATCACGGTCTCCCTAAATCTCAAAAGCTTCATCCACACAAAACTCAACAAGGACTCGTGAGATAAGTTAGTATAAACCATTGCAAAAACCTTATCATACTCTACTGTAGCAAATCACTAAAATTATTATTCAACATTGCATACTAATGCCTCTGCATATTTAATAGTCCTATCCTCAAATAGAATCATTAAAGAAGCAAACATATGCAAACAACGCAAACATAACAGCAGTCTGCCTAAACAGGATAGTCCGTAAAGAATGCTGCAACATCCATACTTCCCTATCTCCAAAAATTATGAAAGAAAATTCCCACTCTAGTAAATTTATCAGAGATTAATATTCAAAAGGTTTCAACATTTTATCACATTCTGACTTTTCTAGGGAATTATTGTAACAGCGGTAAACTTTCTGCTTTCAGACAGCAACAAGTGGACTTCTAAAATAGGCATAGTAAAGACTATCAATGCCACTATTATTTAAATAAAAGATGCAAAACATTGTTATAAATAACAGTAAGCAAATTCTAACAAAATAAATTGACGCTCCAAGCAAAACACATATCATGTGGTGAATAAAAATATACCTCCAAGTAAAGTTACCGATGAATGAAGACGAAAGAGGGGATGCCTTCCGGGGCATCCCCAAGCTTAGGCTCTTGGTTGTCCTTGAATATTACCTTGGGGTGCCTTGGGCATCCCCAAGCTTAGGATCTTGCCACTCCTTATTCCATAGTCCATCGAATCCTTACCCAAAACATGAAAACTTCACAACACAAAACTTAACAGAAAACTCGTAAGCTCCGTTAGTATAAGAAAATAACTCACCACTTCAAGGTACTGTAATGAACTCATTATTTATTTATATTGGTGTTAAACCTACTGTATTCCAACTTCTCTATGGTTTATAAACTATTTTACTAGCCATAGATTCATCAAAATAAGTAAACAACACATGAAAAACAGAATCTGTCAAAAACAGAACAGTCTGTAGTAATCTGGATCAAACGTATATTTATTGAACTCATAAAATTCTCAAATAAATTTCTGGACCTGAGGAATTTATATATTAATAATATTCAGAAAGAATTAACTAATTCGCACTCTCCAAATAAAAATGGCAGCAATTCTCGTGAGCGCTAAAGTTTCTGTTTTTTTACAGCATGATCAACTAGACTTCACCCAAGTCTTCCCAAAGGTTCTACTTGGCACAAACACTAATAAAAAGCATAAAGCCATATGTAAACAGAGGCTAGATGAATTATTTATTACTAAACAGGAACAAAAATCAAGGAACTAAAATAAAATTGGGTTGCCTCCCAACAAGCGCTATCGTTTAATTCCCCTAGCTAGGCATGATGATTCCAATTATGCTCACATAAAGGATAAGAATTGTAACATAAAGAGAGCATCATGAAAAATATGACTAGCACATTTAAGCCTAACCCACTTCCTATGCATAGGGATTTTGTGAGCAAACAACTTATGGGAACAATAATCAACTAGCATAGGAAGGTAAAACAAGCATAACTTCAAAACTTTAAGCACATAGAGAGGAAACTTGATATTATTGCAATTCCTACAAGCATATATTCCTCCCTCATAATAATTTTCAGTAGCATCATGAATGAATTCAACAATATAACCAGCACCTAAAGCATTCTTTTCATGATCTACAAGCATAGAAATTTTACTACTCTCCACATAAGCAAAATTCTTCTCATGAATAGTAGTGGGAGAAAACTCAACAAAATAACTATCATGTGATTGAAAATTGAAATCAAGATGAAATGTTTCATTGTTATTATTATTCTTTAAAGCATATGTGTCATCACAATAATCATCATAGATAGGAGGCATGCTTTCATCATAATAAATTTGCTCATCAAAACTTGGGGAACAAAAAAATATCATCTTCATCAAACATAGCTTCCCCAAGCTTGTGGCTTTGCATATCATTAGCATCATGGATATTCAAGGAATTCATACTAACGACATTGCAATCATGTTCATCATTCAAATATTTAGTGTCAAACATTTTATAGATTTCTTCTTCTAGCACTTGAGCACAATTATCCTTTCCATCATACTCACGAAAGATATTAAAAAGGTGAAGCGTATGAGACAAACTCAATTCCATTTTTTATAGTTTTCTTTTATAAACTAAACTAGTGATAAAAACAAGAAACTAAAAGACTCGATTGCAAGATCTAAAGATATACCTTCAAGCACTCACCTCCCCGGCAACGGCGCCAGAAAAGAGCTTGATGTCTACTACACAACCTTCTTCTTGTAGACGTTGTTAGGCCTCCAAGTGCAGAGGTTTGTAGGACAGTAGCAAATTTCCCTCAAGTGGATGACCTAAGGTTTATCAATCCGTAGGAGGCGTAGGATGAAGATGGTCTCTCTCAAGCAACCCTGCAACCAAATAACAAAGAGTCTCTTGTGTCCCCAACACACCCAATACAATGGTAAATTGTATAGGTGCACTAGTTCGGCGATGAGATGGTGATACAAGTGCAATATGGATAGTAGATAATAGTATTTGTAATCTGAAATTATAAAAACAGCAAGGTAACTAATGATAAAAGTGAGCGTAAACGGTATTGCAATGCTAGGAAACAAGACCTAGGGTTCATACTTTCGCTAGTGTAAGTTCCCTCAACAATAATAACATAGTTGGATCATATAACTATCCCTCAACATGCAACAAAGAGTCCCAAAGTCACTAATAGCGGAGAACGAACGAAGAGATTATGGTAGGGTACGAAACCACCTCAAAGTTATTCTTTCCAATCAATCCGTTGGGCTATTCCTATAAGTGTCACAAATAGCCCTAGAGTTCGTACTAGAATAACACCTTAAGACACAAATCAACCAAAACCCTAATGTCACCTAGATACTCCAATGTCACCTCAAGTATCCATGGGTATGATTATACGATATGCATCACACAATCTCAGATTCATCTATTCAACCAACACAAAGGACCTCAAAGAGTGCCCCAAAGTTCCTACCGGAGAATCACGATGAAAACGTGTGCCAACCCCTATGCATAGGTTCATGGGCGGAACCCGCAAGTTGATCACCAAAACATACATCAAGTGAATCACGTGGTATCCCATTGTCACCACAGATACGCACGGCAAGACATACATCAACTGTTCTCAAATCTTTAAAGACTCAATTCGATAAGATAACTTCAAAGGGGAAACTCAATTCATTACAAGAGAGTAGAGGGGGAGAAAGCATCATAGGATCCAACTATAATAGCAAAGCTCGCGATACATCAAGATCGTACCACCTCAAGAACACGAGAGAGAGAGAGAGATCAAACACATAGCTACTGGTACATACCCTCACCCCCGAGGGAGAACTACTACCTCCTCGTCATGGAGAACACTGGGATGATGAAGATGGCCACCGGAGAAGGATTGCCCCCTCCGGCAAGGTGCTGGAACGGGTCTAGATTGGCTTTCGGTGGCTACGGAGGCTTCTGGTAGCGGAACTCGCGATCTATTGTGCTCCCGGATGTTTTTATGGTATATGGAGATATATAGGCGGAAGAAGTACGTCAGCGGGGCCATGAGGGGCTCACGAGGGTGGAGGGCGCGCCCCCTGCCTTGTGACCTCCTCGCAGATCCCCCGACGTGCACTCCAAGTCTTCTGGGCTTCTTTCCTTCCAAAAATGAGTTCCGTGAAGTTTCAGGTCAATTGGACTCCGTTTGATTTTCCTTTTCTTCAAAATCCTAAAACAGGGTAAAAACAGAAACTTGCACTGGGCTCTGGGTTAATAGGTTAGTCCCAAAAATGATATAAAAGTGTATAATAAAGCCCATAAACATTCAAAACAGTAAATAATATAGCATGGAGCAATCAAAAATTATAGATACGTTGGAGACGTATCAGACGTCCTCTACTTTGTTGTTGCAAGTTTTACGTGGCTGCTACATGCTGAGCAAGAACCGTTCTTACCTACGCATCAAAAACCACAATGCGGTATAGTGATTGCCTTTTGATCTTCAGAAAGAACCATGTTCATTGAATCCGATTCAACTGAAGTTGGAGAAACTGACACCCACCATCCACCTGTGTGTGAAGCACGTCGGTAGAACCAGTCTCGCGTAAGCGTACGCGTAATGTCGGTCTCAGCCGCTTCATCCAACAATACCGCTGAATCAAGAATCAACTAGTGACGAGAAGCAATATGTGTATACCCACGCCCACAACTCCTTTGTGTTCTAGTCGTGCATATAACATCTACGCATAGACCTGGCTTGGATGCCACTATTGGGGAACGTAGTAATTTCAAAAAAATCCATATGCACACGCAAGATCTATCTAGGTGATGCATAGCAACAAGAGGGGAAGAGTATTGTCCATGTACCCTCGTAGACCGTAAGCGGAAGCGTTATGACAACGCGTTTGATGTAGTCGTACGTCTTCACGATCCGACCGATCCTAGCACCGAAGGTATGGCACCTCCGCGGTGTGCACACGTTCAGCTCGGTGACATCCCACGAACTCTAGATCCAGTTGAGTGTCGAGGGAGAGTTTTGTCAGCACGACGGCTTGATGACGGTGATGATGAAGTTACCGGCGCAGGGCTTCGCCTAAGCACTACGACGATATGACCGAGGTGGACTATGGTGGAGGGGGGTACTGCTGTGATAGCCTGGCTTATTAGGGATGATAGACTACTCATATCAATAAGGAATTCCTTCTTTTATGGGAGCCCATTCGGACAGAACTCCCAAGTTAAGCGTGCTCGGCTTGGAGTAGTTTCAGGATGGGTGACCGACCGCGAAGTTGCTTCCGGGTGCGCATGAGTGAGGACAAAGTGTGCAGAAAAGACTAGTATTGATCTGTGGGGCCAGTCTAGATCCCGCTAGGAGTAACGACCACCGGCGGGTGTGTCCGGGGCGTTACAAGTTGGTATCAGAGCCAACCCCCACGGTTACACGGATGTTTGCGGACAGGTGCGCGGTCATGTTGTTCATGACGTTTGTGACCCGTCGTGGCACCCGGCATGGCACATGTACCGGACTGGATGCACAGACGTATGTGCGAAGAGGGAACGTTCCTGTGGCCCGACGAGGACGTTGGTTCTTCTGAGTGGGGGTGTATGTGATAGCCTGGCTTATTAGGGATGATAGACTACTCATATCAATAAGGAATTCCTTCTTTTTCGGGAGCTCATTTGGACAGAACTCCAAAGTTAAGCGCGCTCGGCTTGGAGTAGTTTCAGGATGGGTGACCGACTGGGAAGTTGCTTCCGGGTGCGCATGAGTGAGGACAAAGTGCGCAGAAAAGACTAGTATTGATCTCTAGGGCCAGTCTAGATCCCGCCAGGAGTAACGACCACCGGCGGGTGTGTCCGGGGCGTTACAACTGCACACGGCTAAACAATGTTAACTTGTGTCTTCTAGGGTGCCCCCTTCCCCCGTATATAAAGGAGCAAGGGGGGAGGCCGGCCGGCCCTTGGGATGCCCAAGGAGGGGAGGAATCCTCCTCCTAGTAGGAGTAGGATTCATCCTTTCCTAGTCCTACTAGGAGGGGGAGGAAGGAGAAGGAGAGGGGAACGAAAAGGGGGGCGCCGCCCCCCTCCTAGTCCAATTCGGACTCAAGGGGGAGGGCGTGCGCGGTCTGCCCTGGCCGCCCCTCTCTCTCCACTAAGGCCCATCTAGGCTCATTAGTTCCCCGGGGGATTCCGGTAACCCTCCGGCACTCTGGTTTTATGTGAAACCACCCGGAACACTTCTGGTGTCCGAATATAGGCGTCCAATATATCAATCTTCACGTCTCGATCATTTTGAGACTCCTCGTCATGTCCGTGATCACATCCGGGACTCCGAACTACCATAGGTACATCAAAACACATAAACTCATAATATTGATCATCACCGAACGTTAAGCGTGCGGACCCTACGGGTTCGAGAACTATGTAGACATGACCGAGACTCATCTCCGATCAATAACCAATAGCGGAACATGGATGCTCATATTGGTTCCTACATATTCTACGAACATCTTTATTGGTCAAAGCACATAACAACATACGTTGTTCCCTTTGTCATCGGTATGTTACTTGCCCAAGATTCGATCGTCGGTATCTCAATACCTAGTTCAATCTCGTTACCGGCAAGTCTCTTTACTCGTTTCCATAATGCTACATCCCGTAACTAACTTATTAGTTACATTTCTTGCAATGTTTATAGTGATGTGTATTACCGAGAGGGCCTAGAGATACCTCTCCGATACACGAAGTGACAAATCCTAATCTCGATCTATGCCAACTCAACAAACACCATTGAAGACACCTGTAGAGCATTTTTATAGTCACCCAGTTACATTGTGACATTTGATAGCACACTAAGTGTTCCTCCGGTATTCGGGAGTTGCATAATCTCATAGTTATAGGAACATGTATAAGTTATGGAGAAAGCAATAGCAACAAACTAAACAATCATCATGCTAAGCTAATGGATGGGTCAAGTCAATCACATCATTCTCTAATGATGTGATCCCATTTATCAAATGACAACTCTTTGTCCATGGCTAGGAAACTTAACCATCTTTGATTAACGAGCTAGTCAAGTAGAGGCATACTAGTGACACTCTGTTTGTCTATGTATTCACACATGTACTAAGTTTCCAGTTAATACAATTCTAGCATGAATAATAAACATTTATCATGATATAAGGAAATATAAATAACAACTTTGTTATTGCCTCTAGGGCATATTTCCTTCATCGATTTGGTGGCACCATGACTCAGCCAACTGTTCACTATTATCCAGTTAAACTTGAATGCAATGAGCTGAGCCATAATAAAATATGATGCAACTATAATGCATGAGCATGATATCAACGCAAGCATGGAGGTGCAATATAATCATCGAGCATAACCACAATGAAGCATATATCCAAATGAGCATGGCATACTGACGATCATAAGTATAACACTACATAGGAGCATAGCATGACTACTTGCATCAGAAATAAATACCATGCAACAATATAACAAGAATACTAGCATGTAACCAACTAGATGCAAAGGAACACGCATAGCAATGGTACTTGATAGATGACAAGCATGCATCAGGAAGAACATGACTACTACCAGCATGTACGACTACTACCAAGCATAACATGTGAACACGATACTAGAAAGTAGTACAAGGTAACAAGCATCAGAACATAGCATGAAGGTGAACATGAATACACGGGCATAACCGAAACAACGATAGTAGTAGCAAACAAGCAGACAAATAATGGGCAAACTTTTATTAAATATTCAAGTAGAAACCATGGCAACTGCATGGCTATCATGCAAGTAGCTGTTGTGTCTTTCCTGGGGTGACCAGACTCCGGGAAGAAGTGCGGTGAAGCCGCGGAACGATTTGTCGGACATTCTTCTCTCTCGAAAGGTGCTGATTAGAAGCAAGGGAAAAATGGTCATTTTCACTATGGTACCACCTAGTGAAAATGTTACCAACAGAAAGATCTCGACGAGACGAAGAAGTGAGCATTGGTTTCACATCGATCGGAGTTACGGTCACGGAGATACGAGGTGATGAAGGAGAGGGACTAATATGTGAATATTTATCCTACAAACAAGTCCCTGGAGGCAGAAAACAGAAAGTGCCTTTTAGTGAAATACGTTTTCTGAACTGGAAAGCGTACTTTGGGCGAAGAAGAAAGAAAGTGCGCTTTCAAAAACAGAAAACACATTCTGAAGAATACGTCTCCACTTAAGTCAGATGGGCTCGAGGCAGGAGAGACATACAGGGGGTCCCACGGGCAGTAGGAGGGGGCCATCGCGGTCGCACTCTTCCTCCCACGTCTATTCCTCGCATGAGGCAGAGGAGGACAGGGGAGGGAAGCGGCGAGGGGGCCGGCAGGATCCGGCGAGCTCCGGCCATGGAGTGGCAACCTCGGTGTGCTTGCTGCCGGGTCGCCCGTGGCCTTGACTTCAGTGGGAGGGGATGCGGACAACACCATGCCATAGCTCGAGATGAGCACGGCGCACGGTAGTCGACTGCTCCCTATTCTACTTCCTTTCGCGGCATTGAGGAGGAACCGTGGGGGAGATTCGCCACTGACGGGGGCGGATCTAGCTCCTCCTGGTCGCGGTCCTTGCGTCGAACATGAAGGCTCCTTGCTTCCTCACATGCCTTCAGGACGTGCGGTGACTTGCAACATCAGGGCTCTCGGGGACGACCATGCTCTCTGTGGAAGGGTTAAGGGAGCATGGCGCCCAGCGTGACGATCACGCCGAGGTCTTCGGGTGAAGTGATGTGGACAGCAACGGCAACCCACGACACGTCAACAACATGGACGACCGTTCCGACAAGTCGTGTTTGCCGGTGACTCTGTGCCCCCTATCTAGTCCTCCAGCAGCGTCACCATCCACGCCTGCCCTCCGGTTTCTTCCTCCCTGCCGGGGAGCGGTGCCATCTGATCCTGGGGAGGCACCGAATCCCAGCTGTGCGCGCGTCCGGCCCCTTCGACCTCTTCCTGTAGGAGATAGACAGGGGCAAAGGTGTAACAGGGCACTTATCTTTTTTCAATTTTAAACTTGTAGGCAATCACCAAGTTTTAATTCAAATAATGTAATCTCTCAAGTCCATCTTTCTGTTCTGTAATGCTTGTACATGTATTAGCATATGGATGAAAAAGATGAACCTTGCCGGGAACCCGTGCATGTGTATGTCCATGCAGAGGTGGAGTGCCTCTTTAATGAAAATAAACGAGTTTTCCTCGGCAGGACATCCTGCCGACACTCTCTGTGTCTACCAGAGAGCTATGTCTACTGGGGAACAGACAGAGGGGCCAGCCCCCCCAACTCTTTTTCACCAAAGGTTGCTGCGACCACCCTGACTGAAGCAACGTTCGAGTCATGGATGGGAGCACCTAAGTTTCAAAAGAGAGACAAGGTTTTCTTATGCAAAGTTATAGCTTTACAGAACATTAATGGACAAGAGGTAGAACTTATCTATTTGACTTGCCGGGGATTGTTGTGCCCTGGAATTTTCTCATCTCTTGCTAAAGCCAAGTTCATGGCAGGAACCTGCAACTCCATGTAGATGAGAACGAATGGAGGACGCAATCCTATCTATATGCATATGCAAATGCTCATGAAATGCTTATGAAGTGATCTTGGTGTGCTCATGCATGCATGCAATCTTAGTTAGGGCCCCCCTACAGCGCTTCTTTATTTTCTCTTGCACGGGGTCATCGCCTCGACTTTGTACAAGAGGTTAGATGTAGTTGAGGCAAGGCCTATACAAAAGGGTGGCTGCCGGGCAGTGCCTGACAGGCTCGTGCCTTACGGGTAGTACTTGCGGAGATGCTCAATATTCCATGAGTTTTGCAACTGAGTGCCATCTCAGGTCTCCAGATGGACTACGCCGGGTCTGGTGACTCGTACCACCTTGTAAGGGCCTTCCCACTTCGGTAACAGCTTGTTTGTACCCTTGGCGGACTGAACACTGGGCATGAACCCTGCGGCTGTGGTAGCAACGCAGGGCTTGCTGGTAGTGTGCAACACGTGTATCAGCCCGAAGACGGTTCTCCTCGAGTAACAGAACATCGTCACGCCGGTGCTGAGATTGCGCTACTTCATCGTAGGCAAGCACTCGAGGGGACCCATAAATGAGTTCCATGGGGATAAGTGCTTCTGCCCTATAGACCAGGGAGAAGGGAGTTTGCCCGGTAGCTCGGTTAGGTTTCGTTTCGAGGGACCAAAGAACTACCGGTAGCTCCTCGATCCACCGCATCCCGTGCTTCTACAGCGTATCGAAAGTTCTTGTCTTGAGTCCACGTAGCACTTCAGCATTCGCCCTCTCAGCTTGCCCATTGCTCTGGGGGTGTGCCATAGAGGTGAATGAGATCTTGCATCCAAGGTTACGAACATATTGCATGAAGGTGTGGCTCGTGAATTGGGTGCCGTTGTCAGTGATGATCCTTGTCGGAACCCCAAAACGACACACCAACTCTTTCAAGAATTTGATAGCTGACTGAGCAGTCACCTTTCTTGTGGCCTTCACTTCCTGCCACTTTGTAAACTTGTCGATGGCGACGAGCAAGAATTCAAAGCCCCCGATTGCTCGGGGGAAGGGGCCGAGGATATCGAGCCCCCAGACCTAAAATGGCGATGATAAAGGGGTTGCCTGAAGGGCTTGGGCTGGCAGGTGTGTTCTCTTGGAATGGAACTGACGTGCCTCACAAGTCGTGATGAGCTCGACCACATCTTGGAGGGCCGTGGGCCAATAGAATCCTTACTGGGATGCTTTCCCAACTAATGCCCTTGATCCAGTGTGTGAGCCACATATTCCTCTATGAATCTCAGCCAACAGTTCCTTTCCATCCTCCCGGTAGACACACTTCAATTTCACACCACTGGGCCTCCTTCCGTATAGAGTGTCATTGACAAACTGATACATACTGGCCCTCCGGGCTACTTTCTCAGCTTCATCTTGGTCGCCGGGAAGTTCTCTAGTTTGGAGGAAGCACACGATGTGCCTTGCCCAAGTTGGAGCCTGGGGCTCGGCAACAAGGACTAGTGGCACCTCCTCGGCTGCGGGAGCACCAGCCTCGTTCATGGGGTCCATAGGCCCGGCTGGAAGGGGTGGTCCGGTAGGCTAGGAGGAGTTGTTTCCGGCAGGGTCTCTGCCGGGAGCGAACGGCTCGACTGGGAGAGGCTTACCATAGTCCAACTTTCTCCTTTTCCGGGCCATTGTGGCTAGTGATACGGAGGGCTGAGAGAGAAGGAGAACAAAATTTCCTGGTTCCACAGGAAGCTTCTACGCAGCACACTTTGACAGGTGGTCAGCTATGCTGTTTTCCACACGGGATACGTGTTCTGTTTGTAACCCATCAAAGTGCTCCTCCAATCTCCTCACTTCCTCAATGTATGCTTCCATCAATGGGCTTTGATAATCCTTGTTGACTTGTCTCACCACAAGCTATGAATCTCCTCGTATGATCAGCTTCTTGATTCCCAATTCTGCTATAATTCTGAGCCCGGCAAGGAGCCCTTCATACTCAGTTGTATTATTGGTGGCTTCTTCCCAGGCAAAGTGCATTTGGACGACGTACTTCAAGTGCTCCCCGGTGGGGGCAACAAGAAGCACACCAGCTCCTACACCTTGTAGGGAAAAAGCGCCATCAAAATACATAATCCATTCTTGGGGTGATTCCTTGCCACGGATAGCTGTCTCTGTCACTTCCTCATCAGGGGTTGGCATCCATCTGTAATAAACTCTGCCAGTGCCCTGCTCTGGATAGTTGATGTGCTCTCAAACTTCAAACCAAAGCTAGATAACTCCAAAGCCCACTCCACTATTTTGCCGGTAGCCTCAGGGTTTTGGAGTATCCTTTGCAACGGAAAACGAGTGAAAACTGTGATCTCATGGGCTTGGAAGTAGTGGCACAGTTTCCTTGAGGCCATGATGAGACCAAAGATCAACTTTTGCACGCCAGAGTACCTCGACCTAGCCCCCTATAATAAGGAGCTGACGAAGTATACTGGGCGTTGCACCACTTTCCTCCTTGCCGCGTCCTTGGGGTTGCCCTCGTTGCCGTGTTCACTGCTGTCCTGATACTTTTCGGACTCTATCCTCATCCGTCCACTTTCTACCTCATCCACTTCTCGCTGTGCTACCAAGGCCGCAATGACCACTTGGTTGGTTGCCGCCAAGTATAGCAACAACGACTCTTGGGGTTTTGGTGCAACCAAGGAAGGCATTGATGATAGGTAGGCCTTCAACTCCTGCAAAGCCGCATCTGCTTCCGGGGTCCACTTCATAGGCCCTGCCTTCTTCAGAATTTTAAAGAATGGTAGGGCATGCTCGGTAGACTTGGAAATGAATCTGCTTAGCGTGGCATCACATCCCGTCAAGCGCCTCACATCCTTAACTGTTCTTGGTGCTTGGATCTGCTCGGTGGCTTTGATCTTGTCAAGGTTACCTTCTATCCCCCGATGGGACATGAAGAAACCAAGCAATTTGCCGGAGGGGACACCAAACACACACTTCTCCGGATTAAGCTTCCAATTAATCTTGCACAGATTAGCAAATGTCTCCTCCAAATCCTAGATAAGAATTGTCTCATCCTTGGTTTTGACCACAATATCATTCATATAGGCTTCTATGTTTCCGTGTAACTATGGCTCAAAACCAATATGAACTGCCCTTGCAAAAGTGGACCCGGCACCCTTTACACCGAATGGCATGCGAACAAAGCAGTACGTACCACATGGAGTGTCGGATGCTGGGCTCCGCAGACCCTTGAGAGGTTCGAACACTGGGGTGCGTACGAAGAACTCCCTCTCCCCAACCTGCTAGCCCAACAATTCCACAACCTAGCTCGATGAACCCAAGGGACAAGAGACACATCGGTTTATCCTAGTTCGGGCCACCTTGTAGTGTAATACCCTACTCCAGCTTTCTGGTGGATTGTCTCGAGGGGCTGAGGTGTTCTCGAGCTCGATGTGCTGGTGGGTGTGAGGATGGACTGAATGATCCGATCCCTCCTCGGGTGGTGGCTAAGTCCTACTTATAGTGGCCTTCGTCCTCTCCCCAAATGTAGGCGGGAAGGGATCCCACAATGGCCAAATTCAAAGGGAGACAACTAGTACAAGATATCCTGACAAAAGTAGTCTTCGCCTGCAAAGGCTCTGGTGGTGACGCTGTGGAGGGCTCCGCGATGACCTCCGTCCTGCCGTCCTAGCGGTCTTGGTCTTGTTGCACCAATATGGAAACCTTTGCCTGATTCCTCGGGACTCCGCGCCTGCGCTTGCCTCCTTGGCACCAAAGGGGAAACGGGTACACTGTGCCCGCTGGCGCCCGCCTGGCCTTGGTTGTCATGGATCACGTCATGTGAACCTTGCGAGGTGCACCTTGCCTTGATATCTCCGCTCCTCGGGAGCCAGCCTAGTGAGGCCGCCCCTAGGGAGGTCTTGGTGTCGTCCGCCTCGCGAGGCTTGGCCCCTCGCGAGGGTCTTTAGTCATTGTAGTGGAAACTGGGCCATACTGGGCCACTGATGGAGCCACGTCATGGGTCGTAGGGAGGCAAGTCTGGGTACCCCCATTCCCAGGACGCCGACAGTAGCCCGGGGGCCCAAGGCGCACTCGAGCTTGGCTTCGATGTTGTCGGCGTTCTAGGACCGGGGGTGCCCAGACTTGCCTGCCTACGGCCCAACGCGTGGCTCCACCAACGGCCTGGTATGGCCCATTTTCAGCAGCAACCACTCAAGACCCTCGCAAGGGGCCAAGCCTGGCGAGGCGGACGATGCCAAGACCTCCCAGGGGGCAGCCTCACCAGGCTGGCTCCCGAGGAGCGGAGATATCTATGCAAGGGGCAACTCGTGAGGTTCACGTGATGTGAGCCATGACGTCCAAGGCCAGCCGGGCGCCAGGCGGGGGGTCCCTAGGAATCGGGCAAAGGTTTCCATATCTGTGCAACAAGACCAAGTCCAGCAGGACGGAGGTCATCGCGGAGCCCACAGCAGCGTCACCACCAGAACCTTTGGCAATCGAAGACCACCTTTCGTCAGGATAGCTTGTACTAGTTGTCCCCCTTCAAACTTGGCTGTTGTGGGATCCCTTCCCACCTAACATTTGGGAAGAGGACCAAGGCTTCTATAAATAGGACTTAGCCACCACCATAGATGGGGGATCTAGGATCAGATTCATTCCACCCTAATGAGCTCACCAGTTCATCGAGCCCAAGAACACCTCACCTCCTGAGGCTGTTCATCCATTATATTAGTTCATCCTCGGCCCCCCTAAGGCAATCCACATACAAACTGGAATAGGGTATTACACCGCAAGGTGGCCCGAACCAGTATAAACCCTCGCGTCTCTTGTTCTTTGGGTTCGTCGAGCTAGGCCATGGAATCGTTGAGCGTGCAAGTCGGGAAGAGAGTATTCGTCGTGCGCACCCCAGAGTTTGAACCTCACAAGGGTTTGCCGAAACCCGTAATCAGATAGAGGCGAAGCCAAAGGGAAAGTGTGGAGTGCCGCGGGCCCCAACCACTTGCGGCCTTGGTCGATGCGTGGCGATTGACGAGACGTGGGAGCCTCCGCTTCCCCACGCCACCTTGGCAACCGTTCCTGGCTGCCAAAAGGTCTGGTGCTTGCTGTAGAGCTTTCATTGCCTTCCTTTCGTCTTGCTCCAGATCCCCTTCTCTCCCCAAGCCTGTAGCTGATGGCCACCGACAAGGCGAACGCCGTGCGCTCACCTACCTGGTTCGAGCCCGCCCTGAGCGTGCCCACCATCACGGAGAAGAACCTCGCCACCATGCTCCTTGTGAAGGCGGATGGCAGTAATGAGGGGGTAGAGACAGTGCTCCGGGCCGGCTCCGCCAAACCGGAAACCTTGGGCAGCACCTTCTATCCCTTCTCCTTACACAGCTTCTTCGCAGGGCTGGTCCGCCCTTCTCCGGCTTCTTCTATGCCGTCCTTCGCCATTATAATGTCCACGCAATTCATCTTCATCCCAATTTTTTCCTTCTTCTGTCGATCTTTGCCTTTTACTGTGAGGCGTTCGTGGGGGTGATGCCGTCTGTGGCGCTGCTCTGACATTTCTTCTACCTTCGGATGAAGGAAGGCCTGTGCTCAGGTTGTGCCAACTTTGTGGCGGCCAACGACAGCAATGCGATCTCGCGAGCCGGAAGAAGGTAGAAGATTTCAGGAACAAGTGGGTCCTCATGGGTGCCTCGCGCTCTTGCCCCCGTCTGGCACTGCCGACTGGGATGCCAGTGCCTCATGAGGGATGGAATCATGAGAAGCTCAATGATCCCCGGGTGGAGTAGTTGATGGAGAGGATGGTGGCTGACCTGAGGCCTAACGACCAGAAGGCAGAGACTCTAATGGGGGCTATGATCGTTAGGGAATTCCTGACGCAGCACCTGGCTCCGCTCCAGGCACGCTCGCGCCACTTGTGGGAGCTCGCGGGCGAGGGTGGCGTACTCTGCCTGTGGCCGGACGATCTTCCCAGGGAGGAGTTGAACAAGGTCCTGCGCCTCCTGGTCAAGAAGGACCAGGGTTGCCTGCCGGACATACATCTGCTGCTATACAGTCGCCCTGATGGGGCCATGATTGCCACTCCTATGCCCGTCTTTAATGAGCGCTCATGCCGCCGACACCCACTGGTCCTCCGCGCTCCCCGATGGTGGTGGCTTCTGGCGAGTCCGACGAGGAGGGGGGTTGGACTCGGAGGAGACTGTGGAAGGTACGGGGGAGGTCTCCCCCCTACGCCAACCTGGCCCCCTCCTAATCCTTTTTGACGATGATGGCAACGCCGGTGAGCACCCTGCTCAGGAGCCCCTGCGCAGCGTTGGGGTTACCATAAGATCCAGCGGCACCCCTCTGAAAAAGCCGGCGCCGGGGGTCCCGAAGAAGAGCCGGTCGGCGTTGATTCCCCGAGGTGGTGCCTCCGACTTGCCCCCGTCTAGCGCTGACGTAGGCCCGGGTGCCACGCTCCTGTCTGCCCCTGGGGCTCGTGCGCCCGTGCGCCCGTGCCCCGATCTATGAATACCGAGGGCATGGTGCTTCTGAAGAGGCCGAGAGACTACGCCGCTGATCTTCCTTCCTTGCTCTTGTTGCAGTATCTTTATGCCCCTCTTTGGAATGGCTGGGCCTACGCCAGTGGTGAAGAGGAAGAAGGAGACGGTTGTGGTCCTCGCAGCTCAGCAGCCCATCGCGGCCACACCGTCCCCCGCACAGATGGGCGGTGGTGACCCTCGTGCTCCTGCGGAAGGGTTGTCCTCGCGAGACCAGGGGGCCCTTCCTCAGGAGGAAGCGGCTCTGTAGCCAGGCCGGCTCTGGAGGTGCTTGCCCTTAGCTCGCCTGCTGAGGTGCCAAAGGCTCCGGAGCCCCCAGCCCTGCTGCTGCCGCTAACTTGCCAATCCTGACGTTAGCCCCACCTTCTGCTTCGCCTGGTACTCTGGAGGAGGCTTTCTCCGTGCTGACCCAACTTTCCGACGATCTTCAAGGCGCCGATCGTCGCCTAGTGTTCGGTCACCTGGAGCTGATCTCGGGTGGCTACGATCCGATGCGTCCGTCAGGGCGGCATGGAGCCACGCCTTGGCGGCTTCTGAGGAAGGTAAGCAGGTTGCTAGCTTGGCCGCGGCCGCCCGCAACATGGCGTTGGAGGATGCTAAGGTTGGCAAGCAGCACTACCGGGTGGCGGAGGCCGAGCTAGAGACCCTACGCAACAAGCATGCCACCGAGGCTTGTCAGCGCGAGGCACGGGAGGAGGAGCTGAAGGCTCGGGAAGACGCGGCCACTGGCCATGACACCGAGCTGGAGCAGTCAGCGCAGGAGCAGGCCACCGAGCATGATCGCCTGGCGAAGCTGAAGAAGGAGGTGGAGGAGGAGAAGGTCCGGCTGGAGGCCAAGGCGAAAATCCTTGCCAGCGATCGTGCTGCCTTCGATTCTCTTGAGGAGAGGTCCCGCAAGGCGCTGCGAGATCTCTACGGGAGGGGGTTGAAGAAGCCGCTGGTGACTGCTGAGGAAGGCCCCGCCGAGCTGCTCCCCCAGCTTGTCGAGGCGCTTGAGGGCGTTGCTGATGGAGTCGGCCCCATGGTGGAGGGGGAAGCCCGCACCCTCTCCGCTTCAGCTATGACGAGCGTCTTTAGCTACCTCCATCTTCGTGACCCCAGCACCGACTTCAGAGTCCTGCTTGAGCCTGTGGACGAGGTGCACTGCACCGCCGCCACCGAAGCCGTGAAGGACCTAGTGGAGGCTCTGCTGCAGAAGTTCCTCGCCATCGACCATTCGCCCCCGATTGACGGCACCGCCGAACCTATAGCCACAGCCGATGGTACAAGTGACGGTGATGTTGTCGACGACGGGGCACTCCTCGCGGGCGGTGGCAGTGCCCAAGGATGAAGCAAGGGCTCGCAGACAGCGCTTCCCTCCATTTTCATTTCCTGCAACATGCACCGTGCCTCGTGGAAGCGTTAAAACTTTATGTGTCTGTGCTTTTAAGAGACAATGTTTTTTTAATAATTTGCTAGGATTTTGCGATTTCCTTCCCGCTTGCTTGATGTCCTACATCGGCAAGGCCCGACCCCGCGCATACCTTAGCCGCTGTTGGGTCATCTGGATCAGCAGGACGAGTCCAAGGGGTGAGGGGCTACATGACCTGTTAGGCTCCTGAGTCGCGATGCTCAGGAGTCCCCCTTGATGCACAAATGGCCCGCAGTAAGGAGATGCGAGAGTAGGCCTTAGCATTCTGTGTCGTCGGGGCCGGACCCCATGCTTACCTCAGCCGCCCTTGGATCGTCCGGATCACCAGGACGAGACCAAGGGGTGAGGGGCTACGTGGCCAGTTAGGCTCTTGAGTCACGATGCTCAGGAGTCCCCCTTGACGCAGAAACGGCCCACGGTAAGGAGATGCGAGAGTAGGCCTTAGCGTTCTGCGTTGGCAGGGCCCGACCCCATGCGTACCTCAGCCACCCTTGGGTCGTCCGGATCACCAGGACGAAACCAAGGGGTGAGGGGCTACGTGGCCAGTTTGGCTCCTGAGTCGCGATGCTCAGGAGTCCCCCTTGACGTACAAACAAACCTCCATACCTTTTCTCACTGAGGTCCGGCTCGGGAGGGGCGCGCGACGACTAGGTCTGAGGGACCTGGCAGGGTGGCATATGCTAGGCGTGACCTGAGCGTAGCCCCCGTGTCCAGCCCCCTCACGCGACTCTCCCAAGGGGAAAGTGTTGCGATGAGGCTAGACACCGAGCCTGGTGGCTCCCTGAAGTTGATGCGGCCATGGGGCCGCCCTCAGTTGTTTATCACTAGCATAGAGCATGGCGCTTCCGCACTTGCACAGGCATAGCCACTCCTGGACCGTGTCTACTGCCAGTGCGGAGTATGGTGCTTCCACTGGTGCGTGGGTGAGGGCTCCCTCTGAGTGGAGCCCTCGGGGCGTGTACAGGCCCTCCCTGACACGTGGCTTGCATGGCAGGGCTAGATGAGGTGTGTCTTGGCACTCGAGAGCCAGCGCGGGACTCACGAGGCCCTACCTCAAGGTGGGTTACACCTGAATTTGATTCTTGATAGTTGTGATGGCCCTGCGAGATGGTTAGGCAACCTGCACCGAATGAATCTCCTGAGGTGATCACATGAGAAGTCCAAACACCAACGACCCCAGGAGGTGATGTGAACGGGGCCGACCCGCCAGACAGATCTCGGTCATTGGGTTTATCAACGCTCCAGGGACGGACCCAAGCACAGACGCCGTGCCCAGTCTTCTCATGTGAAAATCCTAAAGAAAGACAACCGGCGCACGGCTCCCGTGGTGGCGAGGCACTGGGTCGCGCGCCCTGGCTCGTCCGCCCGCGATTAGCTCATGCGAGAGCAAGGCACCAAAGGCCATGGGGGGTGACATACACGGGAGCTGGCCCGCGAGCCAGAGCTCAGCCTCTTGGGTTTAGCAACGCTGCAGGGATGGACCCGAGCATAGACGTCGTGCCAGTCCTTAATCATGAGGCGGTCGTGGGCAGGCTTGAAAGGGCGTACGACGTTCATGGTATCGAAGTACCGGACAGGCATGTAATAATCTTAAAGTAACTGATGGAAGGAGGTAAAGCTAGTCCAGATAGATGCAAGAACAATACATGCCGCAAGGACAGCCCCACGCGGTCTAGGGATGATGCAGCCCGAAGGGCGCCCCCAACAAAGTAAACCCAAGATGCAAAAGGATATGTGTCACAGGGACAGACCCATGTGACCCGGGGATGATGCAGCCCAAGGGGCGAACCCAACTGAATAAACTGGATAATGTCACCTGGTGCCATTGTTGGAGAGGTGTCGAAGTAGCTGAAGATGCGCGCTAAAAAGGTTGCTCCTCACGAGCTGCCTTGGTCTTGAACCTCGGGAGGCTCTGGAGGTTCGGGAAGCTCGCGAAGAACCGTTGCCACCTTCGCCAGGACTGCTCGGTGCCTGTCCTCCTGAGCAGCCACGATTCTTCACATGCGATGCTGGAAGGCGACAACCGTGTTCGGCAGGCTAAAGCGCATGCGAACATAGCTGTGAGGTGGGCCCTCACACCGACTAGCGTGCATAGGCCAGAAGCGCTCTTGAGATGCGGCTCTGTTGAGCCCTGGGATGTTGACACAGACGGGCAGCTCATTGTCCTCGCCAGGACAAGGGGCCGTGCCAGGTGGTAGGCGATGGTCTCCATGCATGGATCTCGCCTCTTGAAGCTCATCAGTCGTCTTGGTGATGAACTCCTGAGCACCTGGCACCCTGTGCCTTGTGCCCTCGTGAGGGAAGCGTGTGATGAAACTGCTTGAAGATGCGGTGGGAGGCTGGGGCCTGAGCGCCACCCAAGATGCAGGCGATGGCACGAGGCTCTTCGAAGCCCTCACCCCCCTTTATCCTGGTGGTGGTCGTCATTCCTTCTTGGTAGTGGTGGCAGTGGAGGTAGGCCGTCATTGCCCTGAGGACGGTCCTCACGAGGCTGGTCTCTCCAGGCGCCCTCGCGAGGCTGGCCTTGCCAGCGATCCTCACAAGGCTGGTCGCGCCACTCCTGGTGGGGGCCGCGGTCGTCCCAACGTCCTCCACTTCTGCCTCCTCTACGATCGTAGCCTCAATTGTTGTGCTCGAGGCATCGACCGAGGCGCCCATCGCGGATGTCTCTGAGCTCCTGATAGTCATTGGTGTTGTGGCTCTGCACATTGTGGAAGACGCAAAATGGACGGCTGCCCTTGGATGACTCTGGGTGGTCACAACCATGCTTCATATCTGGTTCAACAGCAAGCATGGCAGCCCCCTTGCGCTTCACATCCTTGTCCTTGGCCTTCTTGTCTTCTGGGTCGGCCGCTGGGAGCTCGAGGAAGGAGAGGCGCCCTTCCTCAGCTCTTTGCACACCGGTAGCCATGTTGAACATCTCTAGAGCTATGCACATGTCCTCGTGGATGGTGAGTTCCTCCTTCATCTTGACATCGCGGACGCCATCGGAGAACGCCGATATGATGGCTTCGTCAGAAACATTGGGGATCTTGAGGCGAACGCTGTTGAAACGCTGGATGTACTTCTGCAGGGTCTCCCCAGGCGGCTGCTAGATGCACCGCAGGTCACCCGCGGCAGGCGGGCGGTCGCGAGTGCCCTGGAAGTTGGCGACAAAATGCTCGTGCATCATGCCCCATGTGACGCCCCGAGTCCGATGCGCCAGATGTCTTCCAGTTATTCGTTGTCTTTGCCATGTCATTTGCTTGCGTGTTGCATTTTGCCTTGTCATCATCTACATTGCATATGCATGTTTTCAAAACTTGAATTCGTCCAGGTTTCCCAGTTCTTTCCGTTGTCCGTTCTGAGCCCAGACACACTTGCACGCACCCGCGACATGTTCGAAATATTATTTTATAAGTGGCCGGAAAATGTTCTCGGAATGGGACGAAAGTTGGCATGCAGCCTTATTATAGTGTAGATAGACCGCCTGTTAAGTTTCGTCGCATTCGGAGCTCGTTTGATGCCCTAACAGATAACTATAGCGGTAGTATAGTCGGTCTATCGTCGGACGTTTTCGGTCTCCGAAAACAGCTGTCGGGTCTCCCTCTTCTCTTCTCTCAGCTAGAGGCCTTCTGCACAGCCCACCTACAACCCATCTAGTCCTCCTCTGTCCGGAGCCGCACGATCGCGATCCGAGGGTCCTAAAACCCCCTAAACCTAACCCCTTCCTATTTAAGCAGCCTCCCCATTCCATTTTCGGAACCCTAGCCCCCTTCACCCTACCTCTAGCCTCCCCCTCCTCAGAATCCGCGCCTCCAACCCACAGCTGCCACCCCCACCTTCCAGGTGCCACCTCGCACCTCAAAATCCGCCACCGGCCACCCCTCCAGCGCCACGTGGCGCGCTTCTAGTGGCCAGCCGCCACCGCGCAGTCGCCCGCAGCCAACCGGGTACCGCCACATCGCCCCTCAGCCTCCTCCACCCCGCGAGGCCCGCCCGAGCCCGCAACTGGGCCGCCCAGGGCCGGATCTAGGCCCGAGCGCCTCTGCCCCAACGCCCCGTCTTCCTCCCCACGGGCAAGAGCCCGAGCGCCTCCGCCCCACCGCCTCGTCGACCTCGCCGCCCGTCCTCACTGGCGGCCTTGCCAGAGCTGTCACCGGAGACCTCCTAGGCCGGACCCGCCGCCCTGCTCCTACTTCCCCTGCCTGTCTCCTTCTCCTCCCTCCTCTCATGTCTCCCTCTCTCTTGTTCTACAGGAGCCACTGCCACCATTGATGAGCGCGAGCCGAGCTCGCCGTCGCTGGGTCTCCACCACCGCCGCCGGAAATGGACGGATCAGGCGGATCCCGTCCGGATCCACTTGTTCCCGTCCTTGCCCGCTGCCCCGGATCAGGTCCCTGCCGCCGTCCGCCGCTGTTCCAAGCTCCGCCGGAGCCGGAGCCCCCTGTCGCGCGCCAGCATTGACCGAGATGGCCAGATGCGTGGGCCGCCTTACGTGCACCTGGCCCAGCACCAGCTCGCTCCTGGACCACCTCCCTTCGCCGTTGACCGCGGCCTCCCTCCAACTCCTGGGCCGAGCCCATGGTGAGGCTAGCTCCAGTGCCTCCTATTTTTTTTCACTATTGGGCCAGTAGTTTCGGCCCATGTCGTTTTTCCCCGTGGCAATTTTATCAATTTTCCAGAGACTAACTGTTTTACAGAAAACCCCATGTTCATGCATATCATATCTCTCAAACTATGCATCATATGTAAAAACTTTAAATATGAAAAATGCTTAGAATCTTGTCTAGTTTCATAATATCCAACTTTCATGCATGTTTAAAATGATGTTTGCATACAATTTGCCATATTCCCATGTTAAAAGGGTTTAATTCGTAACTAATTAACCGTAGCTCCATTTTAAATAAACTTTATATGAAAGTGGGGTAGAAAAATGCCTAGTTTAACATGGTGGCATTACTTTGCATGTTTAACAACTCTAAAATATGGTTTAGGGAAGAACAATACCAAATCCATAAATTGCACATGAGGATTTTTCCGGACTTGTTGCTTGTTGTTCCGGCCTCATTTAAACTTGCCTAGATAGATAGTTTTATTATGCTTCATATCTTGCCATGTTTAATAACATTTAATATTGTTGGGTACATAAACGAGAGTGAACTAAATGTTTGAATGTGGTGTTTATTGCACTTTGCCATGCCATGCCTCTTTAAACCGGACATGCATCATACTTGGTTGTGCATCATGCCATGTTTATGTGATGGTTGTTTACTATGTTGCTTGCTTCTTTCCGGGTTGCTTCTCTCATTAGCTTCAGTTTCGTTCCGGAGTTGTGAGGATCCGTTCGACTACATCCGTTTGTTTTCTTCATGGACTTGTTCTTCTTCCTTGTGGGATCTGAGGCAAGATGACCATACCCTCGAAATCACTTCTATCTTTGCTTGCTAGTTGTTCGCTCTATCGCTATGTCGCGCTACCTATCACTTGTTATATCATGCCTCCCATATTGCCATGTCAAGCCTCTAACCCACCTTCTTAGCAAACCGTTGTTTGGCTATGTTACTGCTTTTGCTCAGCCCCTCTTATAGTATTGCTAGCTGCAGGTGAAGGTGAAGTTTTTTCCATGTTGGAACATGTTTATGTTGGGATATCACAATATCTCTTATTTAATTAATGCATCTATATACTTGGTAAAGGGTGGAAGGCTCGACCTTATGCCTGGTGTTTTGTTCCACTCTTGCCGCCTTAGTTTCCGTCATACCGGTGTTATGTTCCTTGATTTTGCGTTCCTTACGCGGTTGGGTGTTATGGGAACCCCTTGAGAGTTCGCCTTGAATAATACTCCTCCAGCAAGGCCCAACCTTGGTTTTACATTTTCCTAACAACCTATTACCTTTCCCTTGGGTCGGCCAACCTGAGGGTCATCTTTATTTTTAACCCCCCGGGCCAGTGCTTCTCTAAGTGTTGGTCCGAACTGGGCCATGTCCGGTGCCCCCTGGACAACCAGGGTCTATGCCAACCCGACATCTTGCCCATCCGGTGTGCCCTGGGAACGAGATATGTGCAGCTCCTATCGGGATTTGTCGGCACATTCGGGCGGTCTTGCTGGTCTTGTTTTACCATTGTCGAAATGTCTTGTAACCAGGATTCCGAGACTGATCGGATCTTCCCGGGAGAAGGAATATCCTTCGTTGACCGTGAGAGCTTGTGATTGGCTAAGTTGGGACACCCCTGTAGGGTATGAACTTTCGAAAGCCATGCCCGCGGTTATGTGGCAGATGGGAATTTGTTAATGTCCGGTTATAGAGAACTTGACACTTAACTTAATTAAAATGCATCAACCGCGTGTGTAGCCGTGATGGTCTCTTTCCGGCGGAGTCCGGGAAGTGAACACGGTTCTTGTGTTATGGTTGTGCGTAAGTAGTTGCAAGATCACTTCTTGATCACTTCTAGCTTCTCGAGCGTTGCGTTGCTTCTCTTCTCGCTCTTATTTGCGTATGTTAGCCACCATATTTGCTTAGTGCTTGCTGCAGCTCCACCTCACTACCTTATCCTACCCATAAGCTTAAATAGTCTTGATCTCACGGGTGTGAGATTGCTGAATCCTCGTGACTCACGGATACTTCCAAACAGTTGCAGGTGCCGATGATACCAGTGCAGGTGACGCAACCAAGCTTAAGTGGGAGCTTGATGAAGATCTTGGTCGTTGTTATGTGTGTTTTCCGGTTGATTAGTAGTGGTGCCCAGTTGGGACGATCGGGGATCTAGCATTTGGGGTTGTCTTCTTTTATTTTGTTCTGTAGTCGGACCTTGATTGTATTCTGGATGATGTATGTTTAACTTGTTATTTGTGTGAAGTGGCGATTGTAAGCCAACACTTTATCCCTTTCTTATTCAGTACATGGGATTGTGTGAAGATTACCCCAGTTGCGACTAAACCACCATGCGGTTATGCCTCTAAGTTGTGCCTCGACACGTGGGAGATATAGCCGCATTGTGGGTGTTACAAGTTGGTAATCAGTGCCATCCCCGACTTAGGAGCCCCCTTCTTGATCGAATCGCTGACGTTGTTGAGTCTAGAACAAAATGTTTTGAGACTTAGGATTATATATATCGGAGAGTAGGATTCTTTTTACTCCTTGGTCCCTTCGTCGCTCTGGTGAGGCCTCCTGACGTAGAAGTTTTGACTTTCCTCTCCTCAAATTTCATGATTTTTTTAGGATCACACGGGTATCTTGGGATCGTTCTGATATTCTTGTGACGAGAACATTATTATTGGTGCCTCCTGACATTTAGGGGTTGTGGTAGTGTCCCGAGGAGTTGAGCTCCGAGGTGTTGTCGTCACAATTTGATTGTTGCAGTTTTGGAACACCTGAGTTCGCCGACATCGAAAATCTCTTTTATGTAGTTGTTGGTGAGATAACCTCGACGCCACCAAGTACTGGGGCAGGAGTTCGGGAGTATTGCCATAACTCGTATAACGGATGCTTTTCGAAGGTTGAGGTACATGATTTCCGAAGGTTTCTTAGTTATGTGTTGAAGGATGGATACAGCTGGATGTAGGGATTGTAAGTTTGGGTGAGATATTATGCTTCCCCTGTATCCCGAACACCTGATTGCATAACCAGAAAGTTTCGGGAGTTTATAGGTGGGAATTCAACTAGGTCCTAGAATATCTTTCCGACAGATGCATGATATGGGATTGGGTAAATCTCTATCATATGTATTTGTTCCGGCTTATATTGCAAGCCAATCCTTTGTTTTTGTTTTGATTGTGGTATTCGAGTTGCTTCGAAGTCAAGTTTTGAATCCATACCTTTTCCTAAATGGTGTTCTCATATTTCTATGCGAGTGCTAATCCTTTTCGATCATCGAGATGGTCATGCCAATCCTTTTCAACCGATGTGCTTCTCTCAATGTTAATCCTATCCTTTCAATATTTGCGAGATCAATACTCAGTTTTCTCAACGGTATCCATTCCATCTGCCCCAAGTTGCCTTTGTTTTCCTGCCCTCCCACCCCTTTTTTCTTCAAGGACTAGGATTTCTTAATCATGTATCCATCTTATGGATGTGAAGTCTCTTCATTCCTTTCCTTCATGTTCTTATCCGGTGATTCTCGGGAAGATACTAATGAAGCTTCAAGTTCATCATTCTTCATTACATTTTATTCTCCGGTGTATTCAATTCAAGCTTTAGTGTTGATTATATCTCTCCCTTTTGTTTCACATGATACCCATGTTGCAAGTTCTTATCTAAGCCTCTCATAATCATTCACCTCTCGCTTTCCATTTGTTCCGGAGTGCTGAAGATATCTCAGAAGATTCACGTTTCCATTCTCGATCCATTCAAGTTATTTCGATGTTGTTATCGCATTCAAGCCATTTAATTCAACCAATGCAATCTCTCTCTTCAAATCATTTCAACGGTGTTTCTCTTGAGTGGGCCCTAACCCATAGGTCTTTTCCAGGATCTTACCCGACTCTTTTAATTTTTCCCGAGTTGTTCTCAAATTCATTTCAAAGTATGACGTAAGTATGAATTCTCATCACTCATATGTCTTTCTCTAAGATCTCTCAAATTCTTTCCATCGTTGGCTCAACCTATTCTCTTTTGATTCTCCCGGAGTGTCTAAACAATTCGTGGTGTGTTTCTCATCGTCATTCTCGTATTTTGAAGACCAAAGTGGAGTTCCTCTTAAATCCTTACCCGTTTTTCCAAACATGTGTAGTTCAAGCTTGATGCCATCCTCTCATAATTGTTTTCGATTGTGAGAATTCTTTTCATACCCATCTGAAGCATTTCAGGAGTCTTTTCAGTTTGATTCTTTGGAGGCCATCAGTTCAGAAGATTTATTCGTTCTCAACATTTAGATCTCATTCCCCAATTCTACCGGCTGGTGCATCATTCAAATATTCTCTAATCAGTTCATGATCTCTTCGGTCTCATGTATTTATATTCTCTCAAGTATCTTCGTTCTTTTTATAATTCTTCCCGGTGTTTCTTTATCTTTTCTTTGTTCATTTTCAATTCTTACGGTGGTTCGTTCAAGAGTTCTCTTCCTTGGTTATCATATCAATTCATTCGTTCTTTCCAATACTACCGGTAGTTCGTTGAAGACCTTCCCAAGTGACGCTATATCTATCTTAATCCTTTCTACGAGAATAAATAGTATGCCAAATCCGTTGCTTGTCATCAATCTAAATTGGTGAAGGATACACATAATGTAATTCTTATTATTGTTTCATCCAAGTGATCTAGTTTCTTCTTTCTAGAGTGTTCATCATGTCACATTTTGCGGTTCAAGATGCTTCATATTTTCTTTCCGGAGTTTCAAGTTTTTCTCGGTTATATCATCGCGAAGCTCCATCGAATCAATGCAAGGATCCATCTTATTCTTTTCAAGCTTCTTTTCCTTGCAACCTTCTTTTATCTATCCAGAGTTCTTCGAGAGTTTCTTTGGGGTGGTTTTTCAAGGATTCCTTTCATTATTCAATTGTCCTCAAGATTTCTCTCGAATTAAGATCCGCCAAGCTATACTATCAAATAAACATGGTGTTCAACACATGTCTTGTTTTGAGGAGTTCAAGCATTCTTCATCTTGCATTCTGAAGTGCAGTTCTTCCTATCTTATCTTTTGAGGTGGTGTTATGTCACTCTTGACAATTTCCCTTCGTATGTCATGATTCAAAAGTTGTTAAGAAGGAGATATTTTAAATCCACCAATCTCTTCGTTGGAGTTATCTTGTGTCATGTTTCACCTAAAGCCTTCCCTAAGGAATGTTGCTATTATGGTTCTTATCCATGATCCAAGTTTTCTCCTATCCTCTTGGTGAAAGAAGGTTTTCATCGCCTTGGTGCTCTCACTCAAATCAATGGCTTCCTGTAGTGGACGTTTGTCACCTCATAATGTTGAGATGTTTCCATAAGCCCACTATAAGCTTATTCGTTTTGTTGTTGGTTTTCCAACAATTCCGTTATGACCTTATTGGAAGGGTGCTCTCCAAGCTCATTTGTGGCACAAGTGGGCATTTTCTTCTACATTATATTATTCCAATGAGCTATTTTCTATTCTTCCTTCCAGAGGCATTGTGATGTTGCTCTCTTCACTCATCATCTCGGATTGTGAGGACCATGTTCTTTTCGTGCTTATCCATTCAACCGGAGTGTCGTGCCATCTTTTCAAGTTCTCTCATCTTATCAAGTTTTGCCTCCCTTCTCAACCGGAGTGCCGTCTGAAATCTTTCTTACCCCTTGTGCCATTCTTCCAATAGTTTCGGAGGCAGTGTGTTGTTGATCTCATCAAGTATCCTCTCATCTTGTCAAGTTCATGTTGAATTCTTTCCATTTACAGTCGGAGTGCTGTCCAAATTATATCATTATTTTTCCTCCTCTATCTTGTTTTAACCGGAGTGTTGTTGTAATTGATCCTTATTGTTCCTTGTACATGTCGTTTCTACCGGAGTGCTTGCATGTACTTCTTGTCCATTGCAACCCTTTTTCTTATGTCTTTCAACCTACAAGGTTCTAGCAATGTTCTTTGTTCCTCTTTTCTAACGGAGTGTTTTCAAATTTGTTCATCTTCGTTGCATTCTTTCTTTCAATTTGTTCAACCTCGCAAGGTTCTTTGGTTTCACTCATTTGTCAAAGAAGCAACTTAGTTTTACCTCTTATCTTCCTCTTCTGCTTCCCTCCGGTGCCAACCTAGATCTCGAGTCGAGATCCTCTCGTAGTGGTCCAGTGTTGTGACGCCCCGAGTCTGATGCGCCAGGTGTCTTCCAGTTACTCGCTGTCTTTGCCATGTCATTTGCTTGCGTGTTGCATTTTTCCTTGTCATCATCCGCATTGCATCTGCATGTTTTCAAAACATGCATCCATCTGGGTCTCCCAGTTCTTTCCGTTGTCCGTTCTGAGCCCAGTCACACTTGCACGCACCCGCGACATGTTCGAAATATTATTTTATAAGTGGCCGAAAAATGTTCTTGAATGGGACGAAAGTTGGCGTGCGGTCTTGTTATAGTCTAGATAGACCGCCTGTCAAGTTTCGTCGCATTCGGAGCTCATTTGATGCCCTAACGGATAACTATAGCGGCAGTATAGCCAGTCTATCGTCGAACGTTTTCGGTCACCGAAAACTGCTATCGGGTCTCTCTCTTCTTTTCTCTTAGCCCGATGCGTGCTGCACAGCCCACCTGCAGCCCATCTAGTCCCCCTCTGTCCGGAGCCGCATGATCATGATTCGAGGGTCCGAAAACCACCTAAAACCCCCTAAACCTAACCCCTGCCTATTTAAGTAGCCTCCCCATTCCATTTTCGGAATCCTACCCCCTCCACCTACCTCTAGCCCCCCTCCTCAGAATCCATGCCCCCAACCCGCAGCCGCTACCTCCACCTTCCAGCCACCGCCTCCGACCTCAAAATCCGCCGACGGCCACCCCTCTAGCGCCACGTGGCGCGCTCCTAGTGCCCAGCCGACACCGCGCAGTCGCCCGCAGCCAACGGGGTACCGCCACATCGCCCCTCAGCCTCCTCCACCCCGCAAGGCCCGCCCGAGCCTGCAACCGGCCCGCCCTGGGCTGGATCTGGGCCCGAGCGCCTCCGTCTCAGCGCCTCGTCTTCCTCCCCACAGGCAAGTGCCCGAGCGCCTCCACCCCGCCGCCTCGTCGACCTCGCCGCCCTTCCTCACCGACGGCCTTGCCAGAGCCGTCACCGGAGACCTCCTAGGCTGGACCCCGCCACCCTGCTCCCACTTCCCCTTCCTGTCTCCTCCTCCCTCCTCTCACGTCTCCCTCTCTCTCGTTCTACAGGAGCCACCGCCGCCATTTATGAGTGCGAGCCGAGCTCGCCGTCGCCGGGTCTCCACCACCGCCGCCGAAAACGGACGGATCAGGCAGATCCTGTACGGATCCACTTGTTCCCGTCCTTGCCCGCCACCCCAGATCAAGTCCCTGCCACCGTCCGCCACCGTTCCAAGCCCCGCCGGAGCCCCCTGCCGCGTGCCAGAGTTGACCGAGACAGCCAGATGCGTGGGCCGCCTCACACGCACCTGGCCCAGCGCCAGCTCGCGCCTGGGCCACCTCCCTTCGCCATTGACCGCGACCTCCCTCCAACTCCTGGGTCGAGCCCATGGTGAGGCCAGCTCCAGCGCCTCCTATTTTTTTCCACTGTTGGGCCAGTAGTTTCGGCCCATGTCATTTTTCCCCGTCGCGATTTTATCAATTTTCCAGAGACCAACTGTTTTACAGAAAACCCCTTGTTGTTCATGCATATCATATCTCTCAAACTATGCATCATATGTAAAAACTTTAAATATGAAAAATGCTTAGAATCTTGTCTAGTTTCATAATATCCAACTTTGATGCATGTTTAAAATGTTTAAAATGATGTTTGCATATAATTTCCCATATTGCCATGTTAAAATGATTTAATTAATAACTAATTAACCATAGCTCCATTTTAAATAAACATTATATGCAAGTGGGGTAGAAAATGCCTAGTTTAACATGGTGGCATTACTTTGCATGTTTAACAACTCTAAAATATGGTTTAGGGTAGAACAATACCAAATCCATAAATTGCACATGAGGATTTTTCCGGACTTGTTGCTTGTTGTTCCGACCTCATTTAAACTTGCCTAGATAGGTAGTTTTATTATGCTTCACCTCTTGCCATGTTTAATAACATTTAATATTGTTGGATACATAAACGAGAGTGAACTAAATGTTTGAATGTGGTGTTTTCTTCAATATGCAACTCCGTTGCATATTGAGCTCCACTTAATTTGTAGTATTGTTTATTGCACTTTTCCATGCCATGCCTCTTCAAACCGGACATGCATCATACTTGGTTGTGCACCATGCCTTGTTTATGTGATGGTTGTTTACTATGTTGCTTGCTTCTTTCCGGGTTGCTTCTCTCGTTAGCTTCGGTTTCGTTCCGGAGTTGTGAGGATCCGTTCGACTACGTCCATTGGTCTTCTTCATGGACTCGTTCTTCTTCCTTGCGGGATCTGAGGCAAGATAACCATACCCTCGAAATCACTTTTATCCTTGCTTGGTAGTTGTTTGCTCTATCGCTATGTCGCTCTACCTACCACTTGTTATATCATGCCTCCCATATTGCCATGTCAAGCCTCTAACCCACCTTTCTAGCAAACCGTTGTTTGGCTATGTTACCGCTTTTGCTCAGCCCCTCTTTTAGCGTTGCTAGTTGTAGGTGAAGTTGAAGTTTGTTCCATGTTGGAACATGTTTATGTTGGGATATCACAATATCTCTTATTTAATTATTGCTTCTATATACTTAGTAAAGGGTGGATGGCTCGGCCTTATGCTTGGTGTTTTGTTCCACTCTTGCCACGTTAGTTTCCGCCTGGATTTGTCGGCACATTTGGGCGGTCTTGCTGGTCTTGTTTTACCATTGTCGAAATGTCTTGTAACTGGGATTCCGAGACTGATCGGGTCTTCCCGGGAAAACGAATATCCTTTGTTGACTGTGAGATCTTGTGATGGGCTAAGTTGGGACACACCTGCAGGGTATAAACTTTCGAAGCCGTGCCCGTGGTTATGTGGCAGATGGGAATTTGTTAATGTCCGGTTGTAGAGAACTTGACACTGAACTTAATTAAAATGCATCAACCGCGTGTGTAGCCGTGATGGTCTCTTTCCGGTGGAGTCTGGGAAGTGAACACGATTCTTGTGTTATGGTTGTGCGTAAGTAGTTGCAGGATCACTTCTTGATAACTTCGAGCTTCTCGACCGCAGCGTTGCTTCTCTTCTCGCTCTTATTTGCGTATGTTAGCCACCATATTTGCTTAGTGCTTGCTACTGCTCCACCTCACTACCTTATCCTACCCATAAGCTTAAATAGTATTGATCTCGCGAGTGTGAGATTGCTGAGTCCTCGTGACTCACGGATATTTCCAAACAGTTGCAGGTGCCGATGATACTAGTGCAGGTGACGCAACCGAACTCAAGTGGGAGCTCGATGAAGATCTTGGTCATTGTTATGTGTCTTTTCCGGTTGATCAGTAGTGGTGCGCAGTTGGGACGATCGGGGATCTAACATTTGGGGCTGTCTTCTTTTATTTTGGTTCTGTAGTCGGACCTTGATTGTATTCTGGATGATGTATGTTTAACTTGTTATTTTTGTGAAGTGGCGATTGTAAGCCAACTCTTTATCCCTTTCTTATTCAGTACATGGGATTGTGTGAAGATTACCCCACTTGCGACTAAACCACCATGCGGTTATGCCTCTAAGTTGTGCCTCGACACATGGGAGATATAGCCGCATTGTGGGTGTTACACCCCAGGAGGTGATCGATCGCGTGGGCAGATTCAGGAGCCATGAGCGTGCGCCATCGTTGAGGGCCATGGGGAACCAGTTCGCCATGACCTTTTTGTTGCCGTTGGCCGCCTCGATACTCAGCTCGTAGAGCTGCAGGAACTCCACAGGGTTGGAGGTGAGGTCGTAACGTGGAGGCAGGTCATGCTTGAACTTGCCTGGCCAGACGACGCTACGTAGCTCAGGGGTGAAGGAGGGGCAGTCCGCTGTGGTCATAGGAGCCCGTCGTGGAGGTGGAGCCTGATCTTGGTGTTCACGTGCCACCGCTGCAAGCAGAGCGCGGTCTTGACGTGTCGGTGGAGGGAGTGGTGGAGCACCTTCTTGCGGCCGTTGGACCTCCCTGCAGCTTTCTTCTTCGTGCGCGGAGGGTCACGCCGCGGGGTCATGCGTCTTGGACTGAGGGTGATGTCCTGATGAGGTGGTGACGGAGGCACTCCATGGTCTACGTCGCCCGCAGAAGGCGGCGGACGAGGCAGCGACATGGACGATGCGGGCGAGCTCCTAGCCATGTTGACTAGCTCGGCGATGCACTCCAACCAGTCTTCGTAGAGGTCATCAACCGGGGGTAGCGCAGGAGCTCACGCGCCATGAGCAACGCAGTCTGTCCGTTCGCCGGACCGTGACGAGCGTGGGACGACCAGCCGGCCGGAGTCAGCGATGGGGTGGCGGTGCGTCCGTCCCACTGCATGGAGGGGTGCTGCGACGA
>NW_024112534.1:0-15255 GCF_003073215.2 Triticum urartu | reverse complement strand
CGAGAGAGTTCGCACAACTTAGTCAACTATGCCAGAGCCCATAATGGCTTGTGGCTGCACACGGAAGTTTACTAGCATGAATGATCTTATGATCCCTTTGAGCCTGGGTGGCGGTCCAAAATAAAACAGGCAAGTCCTGATAGACATCAGGTGCCTCAATCCACCCAGATGTGTGTTTAAGTTGCCACCTTAGGTAAACCATTAAATTATCAATCTCACATCTGTCATGGATATCACTCACCCAATCCACGTCTACTAGCATAGCATGGCATAATAAGCAAACGTAGAAGTAACTCCCAAAGGTTTCATAATATACAGGTAATAGGTACTACCTCATCTACTTCCCATCCCACAATTTAATTAGATCCTAATCATGCAATGTGAGAGGATTGATCTAATGCAATAAAACATGGGTTGTAGAAAAGGTATGATCAAAGTGTTACTTGCCTTGCTGATGATCCGCGAGACCTAGGGTTTCGAAGTAACAAGCGGCGCAATCCGGGTGATCTATCGCAGACAACAACAAGCACACAATAAGTACTCATCTAATGCACAGGTAAAACTCGAACTAGAGATCGAACCAGAAAGTTCAACTTAAGAACTCCGGTTGCAAAGAAAGAAAGAACCGAACAAAGAAACAGAAAACAAACGGCGGAAGAAAACAACTCGGTTCTAGCAAGTTGAAACTAGGTCAAATTTTACCGGGGCAAAAACTTGTTTAAGTTGATTAGACGGAACGGCGGTTTCGAAATGAAACTCCAGGCGCTTGAATCACCTGATTCCGATAAACGAGCGAGAAGAAAGACTAGAACGAAGATCGGATCTGAGATCGCGATCGCGAAATAAATCCGACGAAAAGAAAGAGAAGAACGATTAAACGAACGAGCGTCGTTAACTGGGGAATAATCGGTGATCACGTTCGTTGAGACGAACGGTCCGAAAGAAGAACGAAAACCGATCTAGGGTTTTCGGAAAAAAAACCGAAACAAGAACGAAAGAAAACCGGAACGGTTAAGAAAGAACCGGAACGGTTTAGAAGAAAAACTGAACCGAGGGGAGAAAAAGAGACGCGGCGCGGGACAACCTCGGCGAGGCTCCGGCGAACGGCGGCGACGGCGGCTATAGGGCGGCGGCGGCGGGTGAGGGGCGCGGGGTGGGGCGCGGCTAAGGAGGAGAGGGGCTTGGGATTGATGTGAGGAGAGGGGGGGTTTGGGGTGGTATTTTATATAGTGGGGGGGATTACTTGGGGTAGGGGCAAGCAAAAAGGGAAAACCAAAACAAGGAAAGGGGGGGCTAACGGCCTAGAGTCCTCTGGGACTCTGCCTAGAGCGAGGGAGGCGGCGGCCTGGGCGCTGCGCCTGGGCGCGTGCGCTGGCTTGGGAGCGGCCGGCTGGCTGGCCCTTTGGCCCGGCTGGCCTTGGTCTTTTTTTTTAACTGGATTCGCCGCGCAGAAAAACAAAAGAAAACTAAAACTAAACAACTCCAAATTACTAAGTAAATTTTCCCCGACTCCTAAATGAGTCGAACAAAATGAAACTTTACTCCGGACCTAGAATGCAATTTTTTGAAAACCGCGCATTTTTTCCCTATCCAATAAAATGCAAATAAACACCAGAAAACAAAATTTTGATTTTATTCATTAGATCTTTCATTTTCCTAAGATTTTGGGAAAGTCATAATTATTCCCTCTTTCATTTTTTTGATCTTGGAAAAATAATTGAAGAATGAAATAAATAAATCAAATGATCTCTTTTCCAAATTTTGAGAGAACTCAAATATGAAAAAATAACGGAAATCTCCAACTCTCTCCGTGGGTCCTTGGAGTTGGCGTGAAATTTCTAAGGATCAACCAAAATGCATGAAAAATATGCTATGCATGATGATCTAGTGTATAACATTCCAAATTGCAAAAATTTGGGATGTTACAACCCAACACTACGGCAATAAAAAGTCTGAACACTTTTATAGTATAGTTTGGCACCCCGAACTTATAGCATTATATGCATCGGCTCCGAATCATGTCTTTGGTCAATAGTTGGGTTGCACGGCTCCTGTGCTTACTACCTTACGTTCCACTATATCGGCTAGGGTAATAAAGGAAGAACTACTACGATTGTGTCCCGGTTCTTCCGGACGAGCACCACAGTAGAGAAAGCCAAAAATTGACTGTCATGATGCAGCGAGAGCCGGTCAACTGTTCGAGAGGTTCCAAATCGTTAGAGATTTTTTTCCGCTTCGCACGAAGAATCGGTCCCTCCGATTAGGCGTGTATAACAGCCGTAGTTCGGCCTTCCGAATACCAGGGGCTTCGCCAAACTTTTTAATTGTCAAACTCCTATGGCTAAGTGAGGGCGGTAAAGGCCGCATAGTCTGATTGCCTTGTTCGTTGCGCTAAACACCTCCTTTGAGGACCAGAATGTGGAGTAAAGAGTGTTTAGATTTATCCCGAACACTCCCGTATTATCTACGTGGGGGCAGAAGCCGACGACTGGTCCACCCTCAGATTTCATAAACGGCCGCACAAGAGGTAAAATGTAAATCATAAGCATTATAATACATAACATCACTGCTCCATATTACAGGACAATATAATACAAATGTTCTCATGGGAAAATGATATCCTTCGAACATTGTTCCGCCACAAGGCGGGACCCCTCCAAGATGCCGTCAAAATAGAGCTCGGGTCGACGATGCTCCTTGCCCTCCGGCGGTCCCTTGGTCATCAGCTTCTTGGCATCCAGCTTTGCCCAATGCGTCTTGACGCGGGCAAAGGCCATACGTGCACCTTCGGTGCAGACCGACCGCTTCACGGTTTCAAGCCGTGGACGGGCGTTAACAAGTCGCTTTACAAGTCCGAAATAGCTGCTAGGTACAGGCTCGGCAGGCCACAGCTGGACTATCAGGTCCTTCATGGCTAGCTCCGCCGACTTGTGCAGCTCGACCAACTGCTTCAGCTGGTCAATGAAGGGAAACGGATGTTCGGGTCCAAGATACTGGGACCAGAATAGCTTCTCCGTAGACATTCCTTCTTCGGCTCTGTAATACTTAGCAGCATCCGATATACTGCACGGAAGATCCGTAAACACCCCTGGAAAACCCGAATTCGGATAAGTACAAGGAACGTTTCTTACACACACTTGCTATGCAGATCAAAAGATTTACCCGATGTAATCTTCTTAGCCGCCTGAATCTCCTAGAGAGCGTCCTGGGCTTCAGCTCGTGCATTCTGTGCGCTCTGGCGAGCCTCCGCCAGTTCGGACTCCTGCGCCTTACAATCGCGCTCCAAGGACTCAAATCTCTCGATCACGCCCTGGAGCTGTTGTTGCGCCTCGGCAACCTGGGCCTCGTGCTTCTCGCGCGGCGCATTCTGTGGCCGCTTTGTCCTCGGCCTCGGCTAACGCCTTCTTAAGTGCCGCCACCTCGGTCATGGACACTAATAAAGTTTATGACACTTTAGTCCGGCTGGACTGCTCATTTTTTCGAAATATACCCATAGGTTACTGCAAACCTTGGCTATCTTCCAGCTGCTTCTTCACGAGGCCGAGCTCCTCCTCGGCCCGCTCCAGCTTCCGCTTCAGTCTGGACACTTCCGTAGCATGAGTAGTGGCAGCCTGCAACGATACCTACTCATTCACATAGACAACTCATGTTAGACTCCTGCGATATTTATTCTCGATCCTCTGTTTGGCTTTTCCTCTCGAACACCAAACAGAGCATCAGGGGCTACTGTTTATACGGTGATATTTTTCCTACAATCACATTACTCACCTCAAAGCCCGTTAGAAGGCTTGTGCAGGCTTCGGTCAGTCCGCTTTTGACAAACCGAACCTTCTCTATTACTGTGTCCATAAGAACACGATGCTCATCCACGATAGAGGCGCCTTGTAGCGCCTCCAGCAGATTATCCGGTGCCTCTGGTTGGACAGAGGTCATCTGTGGAACAGGCACATACCCTCCTTGGGGGAATGTCGTTCGCTGGACCCCGGCGCCTTGTAGATCTCCGGAATGGTATCCGGCTGAGGCCCGAAGGGAACTCGGGCCCCGTCACCGGTCCCCGTGGGGACTTTTTCCCCTGTATGTCCGGCGGCCGAGGAGCCATCCTGGGGCGTCACCCCGATGGTCTCCGGAATCTCCCCCCGGCCTGGGAAAGTCTTTTTGGACGCCACCTCATCGTCACCCTTGGGTGAGATGGAATGAGCAGGCGACGGTGACATGCTAGCCATCTCCTTTGAGTCCAGCGAATCCTCTGTCGACGATCGTGGGGAGCCGTCGCGTGCCGAACTGCAACGACAAGGTTTAATATGCGTCAATATTGCAAACCGAGAAGGCCGGATGTTTCTGATTCTGGTACTCACGAGGTGGCCCGAGGCTTGGTCCAACGAGGTCGCTCCGGACTGCAGTCAACATCCCACGTGGAGTTATCCGCGAAGGAGCCTCTCCCCCTATTGGGCGCCTCCGACTCCAAACTCGGGGAGGCCTCCCTTTTCTCCCTTCCTCTCGCTGGGGGGGAGTCGCCTCCCTCCTTGTCGTCGTATTTGGTAGCTAAGGGGTCTGTCTCGTCGTCAGACGAGATGACCAAGGTGCTCCTTCGGTGAAGCCCACACCTAGTCCTCTTGACCGTGGTTTTGACCTTCTTCTCCGGCATGTCGTAAGGCGCCGGAAATAGCATCTTGGTAAGAAGTGGGGTTTCTTCATCTTCGGGCGGCAGAGCCGGACTATTAATCTGTCCCGCTAGATCGACCCAGGCCTGAAAAAGAAATTGACAAGAAGGCTTAGTATCCTCCCTCGAAATGTGTCCTTAAAGACTACACCTTGACGGCTCACCGAATTGGTCTGACGCTTAAAGTTGAGCCCGCGATCTTTGGTCAAGGGTGGCGGCGTCTCGCTGCCCTTGAAGAGCACCTTCCAGATATCTTTGTGTGCCGTACCGAAGAGCCTTGGCAGCGTCTGGTGCTCGGCCAGATTGAACTCCCACAAATAACAGGTCCGGCAACATGGAAGGATCCGGCGTACAAGCATGACCTGGATCACATCAACTAGCTTGATCTTCCGGGTTATCATATTCTGGAGGCACGTTTGGAGCCATGTGATCTCTTCCAGAGATCCCCAGGTCAGGCCCTTCTCCTGCTAGGAGGTAAGCCGCATCAGGACTCCGGATCAGAATTTGGGAGCCGCCGCCCAGTTGGCGTCGCGTGGCTCGGTGATATAGAACCACCCCGATTGTCATCCCTTCACCGTCTCTACGAAGGAGCCTTCGAGCCAGGTGGTATTGGGCATCCTGCCCACCATGGCACCTCCGCACTCGGCCTGTTGGCCGCGCACCACCTTTGGCTTTACATTAAAAGTCTTCAGCCATAGGCCGAAGTGAGGTGGGATGCGGAGAAAGGCTTCGCACACAACTATGAATGCGGAGATATTGAGTATAAAGTTGGGGGCCAGATCGTGGAAATACAACCCATAGTAAAACATCAATCCACAAACAAATGGATGAAGAGGGAATCCCAGCCCACGGACGAAGTGTGTGAGAAACACAACCCTCTCGTGGGGATCGGGGGTAGGGACGATCTGCCCTTTTTCCGGTAGTCGGTGAGCAATATCCTTGGCTAGATAGCCGGCCTCCCTGAGATCCGTGATGTTTTTCTCCTTAACGGAGGAGGCCATCCACTTGCCTCCAGCCCCAGATCCGGACATGATTGGAATGTCTTCTCGAATGAGGAAAAGCCGAATGCTTGGGCGCTAGAGCTCAAGGACGGAGGGACTGGAGATGAAGAAGGATGTGGGTAAAGGAAGAGTGTCCTTATCCCCTTATAAAGACCGCGAATATCGAGCGCCTCCCCACTCGCCTTGAACTCGCCTATTCCTGAGAACGGTGCAAAATGGCACAGTTGGGTTACCCACGCCCATATTTATGAGAATCCCGAAATAATGGGGCATGATCTTTGCTTAGACAAGACGTGCCAATAACAACCGCGTCTCGCAACATGGAGCGGTAGACGAAAAACGGTTTGAAATTACGACCGGACAAACGTGATGTCATGTTGTAAAAGCTGTCAGCGGATTAGACTCATGTAAGAATATATATTCTCTCTACGGTTATATATGGTGTGTGTGACAAGTCCGGATACAATCATCGCATCCGAAGACTATCTTGAAGTTTGGGAAGAAGGGAACCCGCCTTGCAATGCCGAAGACAAATCTACGTGCCGGACTCCTCGTCATTAAAGCCAGGTTCAGGGGCTACTGAGGGAGTCCAGGACTAAGGGGTCCTCGGGCGTCCGGCCTATTATCCTTTGGGCCGGACTGATGGGCTGTGAAGACATGAAGGCCAAAGACTGCATCGTTTTCGGATTGGACTCTACTTAGCGTGGAAGGCAAGCTTAGCAATCGAAGATTCCTTCTTATGTAACCGACTCCATGTAAACCCTAGATCCCCCCGGTGTCTATATAAACTGAAGGGGGTAGTACGGAAAGGACAACACATATACTCATTACCATACCCGCATAGGCTAGACTTCTAGGGTTTTAGCCATAACGATCTCGTGGTAGATCCACTCTTGTAACACTCATATTCATCAATATCAATCAAGCAGGATGTAGGGTTTTACCTCCATAGAGAGGGCCCGAACCTAGGTAAACATTGTGTCCCCCGTCTCATGTTACCATCGATCCAAGACGCACAGTTCGGGACCCCCTACCCGAGATCCGCGGGTTTTTACACCGACACCAGTCGCCTCCTCCCGCCAGTTGACTCGCTCCAAAGTCCAGAACATTTTGGCCTTCCTTGAAGCTAGGCCAACGTCCAGGAGTACACCAACAACGGTGCAAGGCGCCGCCGTCGCCATCGGGTAGTGGCCCGACGACACACAGAGCACGGCAGAGTAGCCGCTTCCCATCGCAAGACGCCCCCGCCGCCGCTGCGTAATCTAAATTTGCCATGAAAAACGTTCATATTGCCATGCTTAAAATCGGAACGTTTATCATTTCCGTTTATTTTAGATTGATCGTCATATAATTTAAAGTCGGAGTCGGACTGAGCGAAATCTATGGTTTGATCGATTGAATGTTTTGCTAGAGTCATATCAAATTAAATATAAAACGTCATCAAGCCACATGTATTCCTTGTCATCCAACAACCTAGACTGCTTCAATGTCGAGCGCTCAACACGTTTAGCGTGCAGTTAATTTCATGCCAAAAATAGTGCTAACACATAATAACACGCAAATAATATCCTACTTAATATCCGCATGCACTTAATATACTTCCAAATTAACGTGCATTGCACGTACACACTGACTAGTGCTACTAGTACATGAAACTGGTGCCGTAACTTGTGAATGCGTCCAGATATGGTCAACGGCAACATCGCCCGCGAGTTCTTTGTGTTTGCCCGTGCGTCTAAACGCAGAAGGGGAGGAGAGAGAGAGCACACATGGAACCCACCAGTAAGTGAAGGCGAATAGTAATAAAAATAATATTACATGTTATCCATTAAATAGGCTGTGGTAATATAAAAACATTATGTGAACAAAGGGAGGTACAACAAACATTGATGTTCTACGTATGTTGCCTATTGATGTGCGGCTTGAAGGCCCTGCTCGCATGTTCGATCCTCGTCCTTTATTTTTTAATTTGTATATGGGTCCAAATTTGTTTCATGACATGTGGGCCCCTCGGTGTGTAGTTTGTAGCACTTTAATTTGTGGGTCAAAATTTGTTCCATTCCAAGTGGACAATCGGTGTGTAGTTTTGTAGCTTATTTATAATAATTAAAGAGAACAACAGAGTTTTTTGCAATAATACCATGGTGTGACGTTGAAGGCAAGAAAGGACGTGCGAGAGAGCGATGACCGAGTCAAAGGGAAATCAACTAGGGGAGTTGCAGGGGTTGCAACGGTGTTTGGAGTAGTTGTGGGCTGAATGCTACGAAAATATAATCTAAACCGACCGGAATAAATGCCTACACAAATTAATCCAAGGTTGGAGTGCCCCTCGCAATGTAAATAGCTCCGGCTTTGCGAGGGATGGAGAGGTAGCTTCAATGTATGGAAGATACGGCATGAGAAAGCGAGGTCAATCGAGAGCCATATAGATAGAGACACAAAGTGATTGTGGTCTGACATTCATTGAAAAAATATATATATATGCTCTGGAGAGATATTGTCCGATTGAGCTTTTGGCAAGGGTGAGGGCTATAAGATAGAGCTTGAGAGATGATCCAGTCACAGACGTGTAGATATATTTTGTGCGTGGGAGGAAGTAAGGTCAATCGATCACATAGGGTCGTCATGCGATCGAAAGAGTGAGACGAGTTGGAGAGAGTGACCTAGATAGACAATGTGCGTGAGAGAGTATACAATGTGAATAGGTCAAATTGGGCTCAAACATGGTGATATATTGTTTTTGTCCAAGAAAGAGCGAGGTCAAACGAGACATACAAAGAGAGAGAGAGGGAGATAGAGAGAGGGGGAGAGAGACAGATTGAGCGAGCGTGGCCTGCCATGAGGTCGAAAGAGTGGGGGCGGCTTGGATGGAGTAACCTAGATAGACAATCTGTGTGAGAGAGTATAGAGTGTGTCGATCGAGGCCCGAACAGGGAGATATATCATTTTCGTGTGAAAAAAAACGAGGTTAAACGAGACTCATATAAAGAGAGTGAGATTGAGCGAGTGTGGCCCGCCGTGCGGAATAAAGAGTGAGACAGTCTCGAGGGAGTGACCTAGATAGACAACGTGTGTGCGTGCGCACGAGAGGTTGGGGGCTAGATAGGCAATGCATGTATTTAGCGCGAGAGGGTGAGAGGGAGAGGGAGAGAGAGAGAGCTCGGCATGGGGTGCAATGGCAGGTGTGTGAGGTAAATACATTTGGTAATAGAGTGGAAAAAGGGGGTTGTGTAGTTGAGAGAGTTAGAGATCGAAACATGGAGAGAAAGAATGAATGTGTGTTGGAAACTGATAGCTTCCTAAGGTGCTTAGGAGAGGAAGATTGACCGATATAGGAAGTATGTAGCGTGTGTGCGGGGGGGGCTAAAAACAACATTTGTATGTAGATAGTACGAGACTTAATATCGATGTTTCAATTCGGTGTACATTGTAAGATTTGAACTGAGGACCATGCATATGGGTAATTATTTCAAATTCGTGCCATACTAGGTTTTGAAAAGTTGACATTGACTCAATTTGTTGTGCTATTTTGTAGGTCATATGTTTGAATCCATCCAAAAGTTTTCTCACTACCATGGTGTTCATCATATACATATGAATTTGTATTAAAAAAAGTAGCGTGGATACAGTGAAATGTGAAATCCATGTTAGAATTGGAGATCGCTATGTGACACACACTCTAATTCAAATAACTAATTATGTGACACACACTCTAATCCAAGTTAGCATGGATACCGTGGATACCATTTCGTTTTTTAAATAACTCCCCATTAATTAATTTATAGTATCTCGTTTGGAATGACTAATTATTTGCAAGGAAACACGGGCATGGTAATACATACAGATTCATTTGCAAATGAAAGAAGATTCGTTTGCATTCTCAAATCTCCTCTCAAGTGTAGGCAAACCAGGCAGACCAGGGTCGTGTCGTGGTGGTCGCGTGTGTCGTACGGTGGCTTAGCACCCAGCCACCCACCCGGACGGGTGCTTCGGCGCCTTAAGACACCTACCTTTGTGTCCATGACATGTGGGCCCAACAGGTGGTTGGCCCACATGTCACTGACCCAAAGGCAGGTGCCTTTAAGGCACCGAAGCTGCGTCCCACCCACCCCCTCCCTCCCTTCCCCCTCCCCCCTAAAAAAGGACGACGACAATATAAGTTCGCGCTTCCACGTTTCGGATTGAAATATCAGGCGGCCCCAATTCCAGCCCTGCAAAATCTCTCTTCTCCACTGTCCCCTTCCGCGCCCAGATTGCTCAAATCCCTAGATCGCCGCAAACCCAAGGAAAGTTCGATCGCCCCTCGTCTCGTCTCTTTCCCCACCTCTGTGCCGGACGACCGACGACGAAGACGACGGTCGCGCTTCACCACCGCACCGGAGCTACCTCATCTACGCCCTCGTCCACCGCACCGGGTGGTCCACCGACAACGTCGGCCGCCGCAACCGACGTGCCTCACAGACACCGAGTTCCACCGCATCAGGTGCGCTTCACCGACGCCGTCTCCCAGCTCACCGGGGCTACTTCACCGAGCACATCGTCGCACCTCCGCCCCCCGAGGCCGTTGGGGCTTCACCAACGGTCTCGTCCACCGCATCGTAGCGCTCCGCTGCCACTCAAGATCTGCATCCGTGCGCGGCCAGCCAACGCCAGCGCATCACCCTCAACGGCTCTGAAGTGACCCGCACTCTAGCTAGGCGAGCATGCCCAAACGCCGGCCCGAACTAGGTATCCACACATCACTCCCTTGTGCACTGTTCCGACGATGTTTGGATATCCTTTCACTGCTCTCTTAGCTTACACGCCTATGCAACTCTGACTTTAACTCTTATTTCTTCTGGAGATATCATCTGAAACAAGCAAATCCATTTTTTAGCGAAGCATGACGGTGCTACGGGATCTGGTACACATCCTGCACACCCGTATAACCTTGTAAGTATCTGTCCTCTCGGTACAACATCAAGGTCGATTCCTCTTATTTGATCAACCATTCGCCGTGTCAAAAATGCAGAGGGGGATGCAAGGAGCACAAGGCCTGCACATCCAAGCAAGTGGTAACATGGACTTGTACATGGAACATCCCAAGCGCAAGCAGAGCTGCAGTGAGCCTGTACAACGAGCTAGCGTAAGTCCCTGCATTTCATTTAATTCGTACTGGCATTCGTGTATGATTTGTGTGCAGTGGCTGATCCACGAATTCAAGTTACCAGGGGCGAACATTTAACTTAAAAAATACGAAGGCACTTGCACTCCAAATCAACATAACTTGAGAAATGTGAAGCTACATGCACTTTGAAAACCAGCTAATGATCCAAAGTAGTTCAGATTATAAACACTAAATGATGCAAGCACCAAAAAACACAAAATGCAACATGGTGTACAAGGACTACAAACATGGTCTGTACCTGCTTGAATTATTCGTTCTCTGGCTGAAAATATCGAAGTGTAATTGCACTATAACCAGTGCGCAAACTGCATATCAATATATCTATCCTGCACAAGTATGCCAATAGTTTCAAACAACAGATTAGAAAAGTATTTATGCTACGTGTTGTCATGATACGGGGACTTTCTGGTAGATGGCCTCGACGTTTCCTCAAGCCATGAAAATGCACTATAATTTGCTTGTCATCAATGCCTGCAAATCTCTTGTCTCTCTCAACATAGTAGATCATCATTAGACACTAAATCCTTCAATGGAGCTTGCAAAATGCTTGCATTAGATCCCTCATTAGACACTATATGTTCATCACCAGGAGCATGTAAAATGTTTGCATCAAATCCTTCATTAGCAGTCTGTTCATTAGACACTTCAGGCTCAAGAACAACATGAGCTTGTATGTTTGCACCGGAAACTTGATTAGATACATCAGATTCAGTCAGTTCAGTATTGATTGGGGGAGTTATAAAATAAGTAGAAATTGGTTTCATTTTCTTATAGATTCCCTACATACAAACAATTTTACAACACTGTCCGGTTCAACTATTGGCCAGAAATTGAAGAGTTGAATTAGATATAATCAGGGATGTGATGTACCTACTCGTTGTGCATGCTACTCTTGCAAGCTGCGACCGTCCGTTTGCGCAAGCTCAATGCCATGCCCGTGCTGCCGCCGCTGCCTCCCATGCAGGCTACACCCAGGGTTGGACCTTCATCTTCTTGTCCTTACGTTCGCTTCAAGCCCGGGGAGCGCCCTGCAACGAGGGCGCGAGGAAGTGCTATGTCGGTCTGTCCAGCGGCGGCTAGGTTAGGAGCGAACCAGACTGGAGGCTGGAGCGAATGAATTGGGATTTTTCCTGCTGTCGATCGATATGGGAGGCGCCATCGTTGGGCCGCGAGCCTGCTATAGGGCCTGCTTGCACTTATGTTATTGGCCCATCCAACTTGAAACATTTTTCTTCATTTTTTACATTGCCTGCTCGTGCGTTGGGACGAACAAAACTAGTGTGGGCCAACCTGGACGACTCAAACTAGGTGCACATTTTCCAGCCACCCGAGGCAGCCGCCCATACCAGCCCCTATGGTGGCGTCGCCCCTTTTTGCATGTATGATTGGGGTAGTGAAAAATATTCCAGTGGCGCTTTTGATTTACCCACAGAATGGTTGAATTGCTTGTTTCTATGAACTGAGTTCGCCAATAATGTGAAGGATGCGAGTATTTTCATCCTATTGTAGATTGCTTAGATCTCGACATGCCAAAAGTAATCGCATGAAATATACAGTAAAAGCCAGTGTGATGTGTGTGGCTACAACTAGTCTGACTACACGTCCTCATATAACATATCAAGGACGCACCATCTTACCAGATTAACCATTTGACTTACCAATGCAGTGTGGGAAAGAAGTATTGGGACTGCGTATCCAAGCAATTGATGCCATGGACTCCTTCGTACAACCTTGTAAGCGAAAAAGAAGTTGTAGTATGCTTGTACAAAGAACTAGCGTAAGTTCAGTTACCTACTTCTCGGAATTTTAGTTAGCCACTTATTGGAAAATTGTTCAATTATGTTGCTTGGCTTAATTTAGTTTGCTACTAGTTACATAATGCCACAACCTGTTAATCCTATTATAGACTGCGCCTATCTATGTGTTTGATACTTACTGTTAAGAATTACCAGTTTGCCTGAACTTGAATAGCTACTTGTTTGTTTAACTGCTTTGCTGCTACAACAACGGGTTACAATGATGTTAGTAACTACTTTTCAGCATCCAATTGAAACTCTTTAATTCCTTGTTTGTTTAACTGGTTTGCTGTTATAACTCCCAGTTGAGATGTTTTGCTAACTTCAACTTTTCTAAATCCAACCGAAACTTTAATGGCAAAACATGTTAGCCCAAGAACAAAGAGTGAGGTCCCCCTGGACGTTGTATCATCCCACAGCAATGGCACCGGCCCAATCGTGCATTATGAATTGCAGCTGCTGATGCTCTAGAGGCTAAACTAGTGGTAGAAATAGATTCTGCTTCTGCACTTAGAGATGAAGTTGACATGTTGAGGAAGCAAACAGCACAATCACAAGCAGTACTCAAGACAACCATTAAATATTTGGTGGATTTCAAAACGAAGCAAGCTGAGACTGGCCACATTCTTAAGGTCCTGAATGAAAAAAGGAAATTAAATTCCCACTTGGTAAATGCTACCTCTTGAGCACTGCGTTGGTTTTCCCTTGAAGAGGAAAGGGTGATGCAGTAGAGCAGCGTAAGTATTTCCCTCAGTTTTTGAGAACCAAGGTATCAATCCAGTAGGAGGCCACGCACGAGTCCCTCGCACCTACACAAACAAATAAACTCCTCGCAACCAACACGATAAAGGGGTTGTCAATCCCTTCACGGTCACCTACGAGAGTGAGATCTGATAGATATGACAAGATAATATTTTTGGTATTTTTATGATAAAGAGAAATAAAGATGCAAGTAAAATAAATGGAAAAGGAAATAACTAAGTATTGAAAGATTAATATGATGGAAAATAGACCCAGGGGCCATAGGTTTCACTAGAGGCTTCTCTCGAGAGCATAAGTATTACGGTGGGTGAATGAAATTACCCTTGAGCAATTGACAAATTGAGCATAGATATGAGAATATCTAGGTATGATCATGTATATAGGCATCACGTCCAAAACAAGTAGACCGACTCCTGCCTGCATCTACTACTATTACTCCACACATCGACCGCTATCCAGCATGCACCTAGAGTATTAAGTTCAAGAACAGAGTAACGCTTAGCAAGATGACATGATGTAGAGGGATAAACTCGTGCAATATGATATAAACCCCATCTTGTTATCCTCGATGGCAACAATACAATACGTGCCTTGCTGCCCCTACTCTGTCACTGGGAAAGGACACCGCAAGATTGAACCCAAAGCTAAGCACTTCTCCCATTGCAAGAAAGATCAATCTAGTAGGCCAAACCAAACTGATAATTCGAAGAGACTTGCAAAGATAACCAATCATACATAAAAGAAATTCAGAGAAGATTCAAAATATTGTTCATAGATATTGATCATAAACCCACAATTCATCAATCAAACACCGCAAAAGAAGATTACATCGAATAGATCTCCACAAGAGAGGGGGAGAACTTTGTATTGAGATCCAAAAGAGAGAAGAAGCCATCTAGCTAATAACTATGGACCCGTAGGTCTGAAGTAAACTACTCACACTTCATCGGAGAGGCTATGGTGTTGATGTAGAAGCCCTCTGTGATCGATACCCCCTCCGACGGAGCTCCGGAAAAGGCCCCAAGATGGATCTCGTGGATACAGAAAGTTACAGCGGTGGAATTAGGGTTTTGGCTCCGTATTCTGGTAGTTTGGGGGTATGTAGGTATATATAGGAGGAAGGAGTACGTCGGTGGAGCAATGTGGGCCCCACGAGGGTGGAGGGCACGCCTGGGGGGGGGGGGTAGGCGCGCCCCCTACCTCGTGCCTTCCTCGTTGATTGCTTGACGTAGGGTCCAAGTCCTGTGGATCATGTTAGTTCCAAAAATCACGTTCTCGAAGGTTTCATTCCGTTTGGACTCCGATTGATATTCTTTTTCTGCGAAACCCTAAAATAGGCAAAAAAAACAGCAATTCTGGTCTAGGCCTCAAGTTAATAGGTTAGTCCCAAAAATAATATAAAAGTGTATAATAAATCCCAGTAATGTCCAAAACAGAATATAATATAGCATGGAGCAATCAAAAATTATAGATACATTGGAGACGTATCAAGCATCCCCAAGCTTAATTCCTGCTCGTCCTCGAGTAGGTAAATGATAAAAACCGAATTTTTGATGTGGAATGCTACTTGGCATAATTCCAATGTAATTCTTCTTAATTGTGGTATGAATATTCAGATCCGAAAGATTCAAGACAAAAGTTTAAATATTGACATAGAAATAATAATACTTCAAGCATACTAACTAAGCAATTATGTCTCTTCAAAATAACATGGCCAAAGAAAGTTATCCCTACAAAATCATATAGTCTGGCTATGCTCCATCTTCACCACACAAAGTATTCAAATCATGCACAACCCCGATGACAAGCCTAGCAATTGTTTCATACTTTTGGTGTTCTCAAACTTTTTCAATCTTCACGCAATACATG
>NW_024112533.1:0-13633 GCF_003073215.2 Triticum urartu | reverse complement strand
TATAACCTATAGCCTCTTCCCCTCTTTCCTGCTCACTGTTTCTGCCCAGCGGTTGTACCGCTCTCTGGAGCGGTTGTACCGCTGGGTCTTGTCGCTCACCAGCTTTGCTCGAGCGGTTGTACCGCTGCCTCCGGGCGGTGGTACCGCCACCATGCTCTGCAACAGCTGGGGCGGTGGTTCCGTCCATGCACCGCTCAAGTACCGCTCTCGCTTCTGGTTTGATGCGGTTCTTGGGCGGTAGTGGCCCGGTTGGTCCGGTCATTCCACGATGACCGGTACCACCGAGGTCCGAGCGGTTCTTCCGCTCAGAACTTAGCTGCCAAGAGCTCAAGGCCATGCAGTTGTTCCGGCTAGGCACCGCCCAAGTACCGGTCAAGCTCCTTTTGATGCGGTGGTTGTGCGGTAGCCAGGCGGTTAGTCCGGTTATTTTTCTTAGCCGGTACTACCGCCCGCCTATCCGGTTGTACCGCTTGGTAGGGTTCTGCAGTTACACCGTGAGTCCCGGTTGTACCGGGACGAGGACCGGTTGTACCGCTGCAGTGCAAAAAACGCACAGTAACGGTTGGAAATGTGGGGTGACTATTTAAGGGAGCTTCTCCCACCTACCACTCCCACCTTTGACCTCTCTCACTCCACCATTAATGCCCTTCAAGCTCTCTTGCCCGATCTCTCTCTCTAGCCACTCAAACTTGTTGATTTGCTAGGGATTGAAGGAGGAGACCTAGATCTACACTTCCACCAAAGGATATTTGCTTCCCCCATACTTTCTTGTGTGGATTTTGTTACTCTTGGGTGTTTGAGCACCCTAGACGGTTGAGGTCACCTCGGAGCCATATTCCATTGTGGTGAAGCTTCGTGGTTTTGTTGGGAGCCTCCAATTAAGTTGTGGAGAGAGCCCCAACCTTGTTTGTAAAGGTTCGGTCGCCGCCTTCAAGGGCACCAATAGTGGAATCACGGCATCTCGCATTGTGTGAGGGCGTGAGGAGAATACGGTGGCCCTAGTGGCTTCTTGGGGAGCATTGTGCCTCCACACCGCTCCAACGGAGACGTACTTCCTCTCAAAGGGAAGGAACTTCGGCAACACATCCTCGTCTCCACCGTCTCCACTCTTGGTTATCTCGTGCCTTTATTTGAGCAAGCTTACTTGTTTCATATCTCTTGCTTGCTTGTGTACCTATCCTCGTTGCATCATATAGGTTGCTCACCTAGTTGCATATCTAGACAACCTACTTTGATGCAAAGTTTAAATTGTTAAAGAAAAGCTAAAAATTGTTAGTTGCCTATTCACCCCCCCTCTAGTCAACCATATCGATCCTTTCAATTGGTATCAGAGCCTCGTCTCTTTATTAAGGACTTTACCGTCCAAAGAGTATGGTTGATACCGTAGACGGTGTGGAGGAACACTCCGGTGTGAATCCGATCTCGTCTACGGGAGATGGGGGAACTTCGGTCTCTCGTGAGGAGTTCAATGTGGCCTTGGAGACATTGAAAACCTCCATGACGACCGAAGTCGAAAGCATGTTTACTAAATTTCTTGAGGGGCTTAAACTATCCACCGCACCGTTGAAAGTGGGTGATCCCGCCAACAAGGTGACGGATGCTATCCCCGACAAGGGGGAAGCTAGTAGTGAAAAGGCTCCTTCTTCTAGTGGCAAGAATGGCACCGGCATCTTTGCCCATGTGGAACCACCACTTGTTTATGGTGGACCGGTTCCTTCCACTCATTTGAATCATGCCGGTCCTCCCCCTAAGATTGTGAAAAATGAGGATTTTGATTCTTGGGTTTACCGCTTTAAACGTCATTTAAATCATGTGAACACTAACCTTTGGAGAATCATTGAAGAAGGTTTCTATCCACATGATCCAAGCAACTTCACTCCTCGAGAAGCCGCGGACAATCAATTCAATGAGAATGCTCTCTTCATCATTCAAGATGCAATTCCACCCGAAGACCTACCTCATCTTCGTCCCTTCGCCTTGGCCAAAGATGCATGGCATTGTGTCGTGTCTCTCTACCGGGGAAGCGCAAGCATTCAACGCTCCAACTATGAAGTGGTACAAGATGAGGCCGATGAGTTTGCAATGAAGGAAGATGAAGAACCTCGTGAGCTCTATCGGAGAGTAACCAAACTCGCGGTCTCACTACGAGATCACGGGAGCAAGGACACGGATGACAATTGGATCAAGCGCAAATTCCTCAAGGCAATGATGCCCTATCACAAGGCCATGTCCTCCGTCATTCGTCAAAGACCGGACTTCCACACTTTGACCTCAAGCGAAGTGTTGGATGAGTTTGTGGCCATGAACATTTTGGACAAGACCGCCGACAATGCGGTGCTCCGTTCTCAACGGGCAAAGAAGCCTAACCTTGCATTGAAGGCCAAGCTCACGTGGAAGACGAAGAAGAGGAAGAAGAGGAGAGCAACCCCGAAGATACGAAGTATGCATATCATGAACACATGGCACTTGCTTCAAGGCAATTTTGGAGCAAGAAAAACTCGAGGCCAAACTTTAGCAAAAACAACTCGAGTGGTACAAGGGGCAAGCAACGTGTAAGGACTTGCTACAATTGCGGCAACGTGAGTCATTTCGTTGCGGAATGCCCGTATGAGAAGAGGGAAGACAATGGTGGCAAGCTCATCCGAAAGGACAAGGCCAAGTCGTTCCCCAACAAGAACAACTTCTCAAGAAGACTCCTCCCAAGGCTTTGGTTGTGCAAGAAGAGTACAATGAGGATGATGACGATGATGAAGATGATGAGTCGGTTGCCATGGCCTCCGTTGCCATTGCAACAACGTCACGGGTGTCTCTCTTCGACTCACCCAATGAGAGCATCACCGCCAAGTGCCTCATGGCTAAAGCCACCAACAAGGTAACCTCCAACATCAAAACTACCATCATTAATCATCCTTCCCCGACGGATTGCATTAATGAACTTGAGGGAGCTAATGTGGAGGCTAACGAGTTTGAGGCCTTTATGGGCAAACTCAAGGGAAAATCCAAGAAGCACTTTGTTGCTCTCTTGGAACAACTTGGTGAAGCCAATGACATGATCGAGGCTCACGAGACACCATCTCTAAGATGGAAGGGCATAGTCGTGACTATGCCGATGAGATTTCGGATCTTTCCAATGCTCTTGAGGAAGAGCGTGGTCTTCGTTTGGCTCTTGAGGAGTCACACAACGTTGATCATGCTAAGTTAAAGAAAGATTATGATCATGTCCTCATTGTTTCTCGTGTGCTAAATTCCGAGAAGGCCAAACTCGGGGTTGATCTTGCTAGACTCAAAGAGGAGTTTGATATACTTGACAAGGCCCACAAGGCCTTGAAGGGTATTCACGCTAGTCTCAAGGAGTCTCATGATCAACTCCAAGTGAAGCTAACTAAGGAGAAAGCAACTTTTCCTCATATGGTTTTAATTGATAATGCAAATGCTACTAACCCGTGTTGTGAGCATATACATCTTGTTGAGGAAAATGCTAAGTTGAAGGAGCAACTTGAGAGAGGTCTTGCGACTTGCATACAAGGCAAGAAGAACCTCAACGATCTCTTGATCAACCAAAAGGGAGTTGTGGCCAAGGAAGGGGTTGGGTACGTGCCCGACTCCAAGAACAAGAAGAAGAATGACAAGACCAAACGACCTCCTCCTCTCATGCAAACCTTTGTGAGGGAGGGAGAGAGTGCCCCCGAGGAGAAGAAGAAGAACAATGTCAAGAAGGGCAATGTCACCCCTCCCAACAAAGCCGGCGATTTTAATCCTTCTTATGTGTTATGCCGTGCTAGTGATGGGCATGTTTATGCCAAATTTGTTGGTTCTCTTCATGAGTACATTGAATGGTCTATTTGGGTTCCTAAGACCCTTGTTACTAACATCAAAGGACCCATTACAAAATGGGTACCTAAAACCAAGCATTGATCTCTTGTAGGTGTTTGCTTCCGGTGGTGGATCATGGTTGCTCGATAGCGGAGCTACAAATCATATGACCGGAAGCAAGGACTTGGTGGTGGACGTGCACAAGTTCCATCTATGCCCACCAATGTCGAGTGGGGTGACGCCTCATCTTCTAAGGTATTGGGACTTGGCAAGGTGGTCATCTCTCATGATCTCACGATCGAGAAGGTCATGCTTGTTGAGTCCCTTGCATACAATTTACTTTCCGTTCGTCAACTTGCAATCATGGGCTTTGCCACTTTCTTTGATATCGATACCGTGGCCCTCTTGTGGAGCAAGACTCTTAAAGTAGCCTTTGTTGGGCATGTCGAGAACGGTCTATATGTGATTAACTTTTCGGAGCGACCCACTAAGACCGCGACATGCCTAATGGCTAAAGTTGATGTGGGATGGCTTTGGCATCGCCGTTTAGCCCATGTCAATATGAGATCTTTGCAAAGTCTCCTCAAGGGGGACCATGTCCGTGGACTAACGAATGTTAGTTTTGCTAAAGATCGTGCTTGCAGTGCCTGTATCGAAGGAAAGCTACATGAGAAGGCTCACCCTCCCACGACTATCATTTATTCAAAGAGGCCTTTGGAGCTCCTTCACATGGATCTCTTTGGGCCTCCATCCTTCGATAGTCTTGGAGGTAGGAAGTATTGCTTGGTGATTGTGGATGACTACTCAAGGTACACGTGGGTGTATTTCTTCAAGAGGAAGAGCGAGACCCAACAAACCGTCATTGACTTTGCAAATGAAGCACAACGTCAACACAATGCAAAGATCTTGACAATAAGAAGTGACAACGGCACCGAGTTCAAGAACTACACCTTGGATGAATTTCTTAGTGATGAGGGAATCAAGCATCAATATTCCGCACCATACACCCCTCAACAAAACGGTGTTGCGGAGAGGAAGAACCGGACGTTGATGGATGCGGCAAGGACCATGATGGCGGAGTTCAAGTCTCCGTACAACTTTTGGGCCGAAGCCATCAACACCGCGTGTCATGCATCCAATCGGCTCTACCTCCGCAAGGGCTTGAACAAGACTCCATATGAGATACTCACCGGTAACAAGCCCAACCTCAAGTACTTCCGGGTATTCGGGTGTAAGTGTTTCATTCTCAAGAAAGGTGTTCGGTTGTCTAAATTTGAGGCTAGAGCTTATGAGGGCATATTTGTTGGTTATGCTACAAACTCTCATGCTTACCGTGTCCTCAATAAATCCACGGGACTTATTGAGGAGACGTGTAACGTGGAGTTTGATGAGAATAACGGCTCCCAAGTGGAGCAAAGTGGCACTTGTGATGTAGGTGATGAAATTCCTCCTCAAGCCATAAGAAGAATGGGTGTTGGTTTTATCCTACCCATTGAGGAACCCCTTGTGGCCGAAGGAGAAGGACAATGCTCCACTCAAGTGGAGCCATCACCAACCCAAGGCCCACACGCTTCCGAAGAACAAAGTGAAGGCCCTCAACCTCATGAACAAGACCAAGGGCAAGATCATACTCAAGACGGTGTTGACACACCAAGTGATGCCCAAGGTCAAGTTCTCTCCCCCGAGCAAGTTCAAGATCAAGAACAAGTTCATGACGGCGCTCAAGATGATCAAGTAACCGCTCCTCAACTCACCACCGAGGAGGAATTAGAGCGTCGTGCCGCCAAGGTTGCTTCCAAGCTCTCCACCAAGGATCATCTCATGACGAATGTGCTTGGAAGCTTAAGAAAGGGGGTAAGCACTCGTAGACAATTAGCAAATTATTGTGAGCATCACGCGTTTGTCTCTTGTGTGGAACCCCACAAGGTCTATGAGGCGCTAGAAGATCCGGATTGGCTCAATGCCATGCACGAAGAACTCAACAACTTCGAGCGCAACAAAGTGTGGAGATTGGTGCCAAGGCCAACGGGGAACCACAATGTCATTGGAACCAAGTGGATATTCAAGAACAAGCAAGATGCCCATGGGATTATCATTCGCAACAAGGCTCGTTTGGTAGCACAAGGCTACTCCCAAGTCGAGGGTATCGACTACGGTGAAACCTTTGCTCCCGTTGCTCGTCTTGAATCCATTCGCATGTTGATTGCATATGCTTCTCATCATAACTTTAAGTTACAACAAATGGATGTGAAGAGTGCTTTTCTTAATGGTCCCATTAATGAATTGGTTTACGTCAAGCAACCCCCCGGGTTCGAGGATCCCTACTTTCCCGATCATGTGTATCAACTCGATAAGGCACTCTATGGCCTTAAACAAGCCCCACGTGCGTGGTATGACCACCTTACCGAGTTGTTACAAGACCGTGGTTTTGAAGTTGGGCTAATCGACCCCACTCTTTTTACTAAGAAGGTCAAAGGGGAGTTGTTTGTGTGCCAATTATATGTTGATGATATTATCTTTGGTTCTCCTAACAAAGCTTTCAATGAGGAATTTGCCGCTCTCATGACCTCAAAGTTCGAGATGTCCTCCATGGGAGAGTTGAAGTTCTTTCTAGGGTTCGAAGTGAAGCAAAGAAGAGAAGGAACCTTCATCAATCAATCCAAATACACTCAAGACATGCTCAAGAGATTCAAGCTAAGTGACGTCAAGCCGGCTTCCACTCCAATGCCCACCAAGTGCCAACTTGACTTAGATCCCAATGGTAAAGTGGTGGATCAAAAGGTATATCGTTCCATGATTGGATCCTTGCTTTACCTTTGTGCATCTAGACCGGACATCATGTTGAGTGTGGGAATTTGTGCACGGTTTCAAGCCGCACCTAAGGAAAGTCACTATGTGGCGGTCAAACGAATCTTTCGATATTTGGCTCATACCCCAAACTTTGGCTTATGGTACCCAAGAGGATCAAACTTCAAGCTTGTAGGGTACTCGGATTCCGATTGGGCGGGAGACAAAGTGGATAGGAAGTCCACTTCCGGAGGGTGCCAATTCCTTGGTTGCTCTTTGGTAAGTTGGTCTTCCAAAAAGCAAAGTTGTGTGTCTCTCTCGTCCACTGAGGCGGAGTATGTTGCCGCCGGTAGTTGTTGTGCTCAACTCCTATGGATGAGGCAAACTTTAAAGGATTACGGTGTCACTTGTGACAAAGTGCCTCTTTGGTGTGACAATGAAAGTGCCATCAAGATCTCTCTCAATCCGGTGCAACATTTCAAGACGAAGCATATTGAGATCCGGTATCACTTCATCCGGGATCACATTAGACGAGGAGAGATCGAGCTCAACTATGTCAACACTCATGACAACCTTGCAGATATTTTCACGAAGCCCTTGGATGAAGCAAGATTTCGCGAGTTAAGGCATGAGCTAAATATCATTGATTCGAGCAATGTGGCTTGAACCCTTGCACACCCTACCACGCTCAATTTGTTGTCTAGTTTAGGTGTAGGCATGGACATAGGGGGAGTGTTGTTCTCTCAATGAACTCTCCCTCCCCCCATTATGCATAAATTGATTGTGTCTTTCACATTAGCCATATTTGATGGTACTTGTGCTTCAAAGACGAGTTTTGGTCATGGACCCAAGGATAATTCTTCGCGGTGCCATACCAATTGACTCAAACATAGGTGGCCTCGGCCACCGTCCTCTCTTCGGGAGGTTGGAGTTAGCCTTGTTGTTCTCGTGTTGTTTTCTCTCTTTCTCTCTTTGCTCTTTGTGTTAGGTTCTCCTAGGGTGTTGTTTCTCTCCTGTTTTGCCCCTTCTTCCTCCCTTCGGATTGCACTCATTTGATCTTGGCTTGGGCTTAGGTGGTCGGGCGGTACAACCGGTACACGAGCGGTTCTACCGCTGGTACCGGGTTGTGCCGTCCCAAGGGTCTCCGTTCGGTGCTTGGGCGGTTCCACCGCACAAACCCACGGTAACCCACGTCCGGTACTACCGGTTGATGCCGTGCGGTACTACCGCTGCCTCCCAGGCACCGGAAGTACCGCCTCCATCCACCGGTCTGTACCAGACGAGCGGTACAACCGCTCCCCTAAGCGGTTCTACCGGGGCGTGTGTACGGGCCTATATATACTCGACGGGGCTGAAGGGTTGTCTTTTTTCCCTTCGTCCTCGTTCCTCTTTTTTTGCCCTAGCCGCCGCCATCTCTACCCCTGCCCCGGAGTGCGTCTCGCGCTTCGGATCCTTGCTCTCCATGGATTCTCTCCGTGGAGGCCTCCTCTCTTCCCGATATTCTGTCTCTTTCTAGGGCTTTACTTATCTTTACGACGTGTAGATCAAGACAGAACGGCGAAAAACAGAGTATAGGTTCTAATAATGATGACCTCAATGTCCGATTAAGTGGTATATATATCTTCTGCCTCTTTAGAAATTTATGTTCTATTTTTAGGTAGGTTACATTCCCTAATGAGATCTCTAGGGCTTATTGTATTTAACTTATATCTTGTCTACCGCGTTTAATTACTTGTGTAAATAATCAGAGATCGCGATGGCTTGAGGAGTTTTCTTTGTTAAGACCCTCAGTCTGTCGGTTGTTATTGCTAGCAACCTTAGAAGAATATGCGCAGAATCAATTTACTTTGTTCTCATAATGTGGCATTCGATGGCCTCAAGTTAGATCTTATGTGTCCCTGGTCTACAGTGCCACTTGTCAGCAAGTAACGGTTCTGACCGCCCCTATACGGGCGCTATTTGGTACAACGCTGGGTAGGCATATACTGTTGTCTTTTTTTTTTATTATCTTAACTTTTTCTTTTTTTTTTATACTTTTTTTTATTTTCTTCTTCCAGACATTCTTACCTGTTCACAGCGAATTACTACCCGAACACCGCACTGTCCGCTACGGTGCATGTCGGCTACAACTCTAACAACGCGTTGTTTTAGTGGAAAACATCTGAGAATAGACCATACGCCGCTAATCGCTAGTAGGGTGCAATTATTATCTAGATCAAAGACTCGTATATCGACACCGCTGGCTCCGCGGAGTCCAAAGGTGGTACACCGGCGAAGATTCCGACGGTAAACCCGGAAAATTCTAAGTTATATCACACCACTAAGCACACTTCTATCTCTCTGTATGTTTTAATGCAAAACTTGTTCCTTTAATTCCTGCTACTATGTGGCGGAAGACATAAAAATCGCTGATAGACACTCACACAACAAACTAGTGGGTTTTGCAATCCTCTCATCCTTGTTTGGGTTTCTTCCGATGGTATGTGTGTTCTTTTCGTTGTTGTGAAATAACGACTTGAAGTCATGTTCAGTGGCTCTTAGTTCTCGGCCTTGCCTTCTATTCCTCGCTAAGACCAAAGAAGAGGGCACGAAGGGGCACCCTTGCGCGACCGGGTTATAGCATCAAGACAAAAATGAAATCAATGAACATCCTACATTCGAATACTTGTGCTGATGATGAAGAAGAAGTTGTGATTCCCACCAAGCCCACTCGCCGTGAAAAGTCTGCAGCTGCTAAGCAACGTGTGGTTATGCCGTTGCATCGTTGGAAAGTCAAGGATTGGGAAGCCTTCCGTTCAAAGAATCCTTATGAGGTTCCCATTGCTCCCCGTTGGACCACTGTTCAGTTCCGGAATGAGATGCAGTGCGGATTGTTCATGAACTCTTTGAGCACAACAAGAACAGATATGCCAAGCAGTGGACAATTGATTTTGAATCATTGGAGAAACAACATGGAGTATTTTGGTGAGGCACTGAGCTCTCTGCCGGAGGAGTTTGATCTTGTCAAGATCATGTCAGTCAACTGCGACTTTGATGTTCAACTTATCCATCAGTTCTATGCCACGTTCATTTTGGGGAAGATGATGCGCCGCACTCTCACCTTCATGTGTCGCGATGAATTGTTTCACGTTCCCTGGAGGGCTTTCTGCAATGCTATTGGGTACGAGGATACCGGTCTGGAAGGAAGGGGTGGCATTCGCCCTCATGATTTTCCTGAGTCCATGCCTAAGGAGAAGCTTGCCCCTCTGTACATTAGGGGCCGTGGGATTATTGGAGAATCCAAGGATTTGGAGAAGGTCTATGACATCATGCACCGAGTGTTCTGCCATGTGCTCTTGCCCAAGGTGGGCAATCAAGATGAGATTCATGGCTATCTGGTTGATTTGATGGTTGCTATGAAGACCATGGTGGGGACAGGGGCAACATTTGATGTGTCCAATTGGCTGTGGCATGAGATGTACAACATGGTCATCTACCGTAAAGTCCCAATCTACGCTCCGTTTGTCATGTGCTTTCTGAACTCTGTGTGGGCTCTTCGTCGTCCTGTAGAGATCCTCACTTCTCCAGACAACCTCACTATTCATGAGGTCAAGCTCCTTAAGAAGAAGAAGCATGCCGAGCCTCGCTTCCCTGAAAATGCTCCTGAGGATGTCTATGCTACTTCTGACGATGAGGACTTTGAGCTGGAGCCAGGGGCCAAGCCTTCTGATGGGTGGCCAAACTTACTGCCAAGGTGAAGAAGACCTTTTGTCTCCAGGCTGACATCCAGAAGATGTATGAGGCACATGTCAATGAGAAGCTTGCACGACGTCGCCAAATTGCAATGATGAAGCACCTCAACATGCAGGTTCAGAGTGGCTCTGAGAAGAGCATCACCCCAAAGGAGCGTTGGATCTCTACCCATAGCACCTGGACTGATGATGAAGCCCCTCCCCAGCCATCATCCTCGTTTGCAGCAGCTGACAATGCCATGGAAGAATCTGATCACGACGACGATGACGACTCTGATGATGAAGATCCAGATGTAACCGAGGAGTCAGAGGAGGACGCTGAGCTTTGGGTCGCTAGCTTCGCTCTTTTCCTTTTTGGTGTCTTGATGCCAAAGGGGGAGAGGGTCTATAGGTCTCGGGGATTTGCTTGGGTTTTTCTCTTGTTCTCGTGTTTTGTGTTTGGTTGTGGACCTGTTTCGTTCCGTGCTGTGTGTGAGACTTGTTACTCCGTTTACCTTTCCGTTCGTAGGTCATTATCGTTATTATTGCCTCTAAGTATTATATTGTCTATCCTTTTGAGCTCAGAGTGATGAGTCTATAAAATCTAGGGGGAGTCTAGTCCTGAAAGTGTGCCCATGCTTTCTATCAGCTAGTACTTGTTGGGGTACACATTCAGGGGGAGTTCCGTCTAGATTTCATTGACTTATCTCTTACAAATCGTGTTGTTGTCATCATCCACCAAAAAGGGAGAGATTGAAAGGCATTTCCCTACTTTATGTTTTGGATGATGATGACAACCCTTTGTGGTCTAATCGTGTGCTATATGTTTCAGGTTCTCGATGCTTAGGCTTACATCGGATTGCTATTGCCTCTCGAGGAAAAGATCGAAGACGTGTCCTCTACGCTTTTATTTTCTTTGGTCGCATAGAGTACCCGTACTATCAAGAGGGAATCCTCATTAGGAAGCTCTGGGGGAATCAGTTCACGTACACTTTCCTCACCCTCCTTTGTCTTCCTCAGTTGTGTGGGAGAGATCCCTCTGTCTTTTCCTTCGTGTTTGCTCTTCAGCGGTTGTACCGCTCCCTGGAGCGGTTGTACCGCTGGACCTTGAAGCTCTCCTACTTTGACCGAGCGGTTGTACCGCTGCCTCCGGGCGGTGGTACCGCCACCTTGCTCAACAAAGGCTAGGACGGTGGTTTCGGCCATGCACCGCTCAAGTACCAGTCTCGTCTCTGTTCCGAGGCGGTAGTTGTGCGGTGGTGGCCCGGTTGATCCGGTCGATCCTCGTTGACCGGTATCACCGGTGGTCTAAGCGGTTCTTCCGCTCAGAACTTCTCCGCCCAAGAGCTCAAGGCCATGCGGTTGTTCCGGTCTTGCACCGCTCAAGTACCGGTCTCGTCTCTGTTTCGAGGCGGTAGTTGTGCGGTGGCTGGGCGGTTGGTCCGGTCATTCTCTTAAACCGGTACCACCGCCTAGTGGCCCGGTTGCACCGCTTGGTAGGGTTCTGCAGCTACACCGTGAGTCCCGGTTGTACCGGGACAAGGACCGGTTGTACCGCTGCGGGGCTGAAAGCGCAGCAACAGCTGGATTTAGAGGGTTGGTATTTAAGAGAGCTTCTCCCACCTACCACTCTCACCTTTTGACCTCTCCCACTCCACCATTAATGCACCTCAAGCTCTCTTGCCCGATCTCTCTCTCTAGCCACTCAAACTTGTTGATTTGCTAGGGATTGAAGGAGGAGACCTAGATCTACACTTCCACCAAAGGATATTTGCTTCCCCCATACTTTCTTGTGTGGATTTTGTTACTCTTGGGTGTTTGAGCACCCTAGACGGTTGAGGTCACCTCGGAGCCATATTCCATTGTGGTGAAGCTTCGTGGTTTTGTTGGGAGCCTCCAATTAAGTTGTGGAGAGAGCCCCAACCTTGTTTGTAAAGGTTCGGTCGCCGCCTTCAAGGGCACCAATAGTGGAATCACGGCATCTCGCATTGTGTGAGGGCGTGAGGAGAATACGGTGGCCCTAGTGGCTTCTTGGGGAGCATTGTGCCTCCACACCGCTCCAACGGAGACGTACTTCCTCTCAAAGGGAAGGAACTTCGGCAACACATCCTCGTCTCCACCGTCTCCACTCTTGGTTATCTCGTGCCTTTATTTGAGCAAGCTTATTTGTTTCATATCTCTTGCTTGCTTGTGTTCCTCTCCTTGTTGCATCATATAGGTTGCTCACCTAGTTGCATATCTAGACAACCTACTTTGATGCAAAGTTTAAATTGTTAAAGAAAAGCTAAAATTGTTAGTTGCCTATTCACCCCCCCCCCTCTAGTCAACCATATCGATCCTTTCAATTGGTATCAGAGCCTCGTCTCTTTATTAAGGACTTTACCGTCCAAAGAGTATGGTTGATATCGTAGACAGTATGGAGGAACACTCAGGTGTGAATCCGATTTCGTCTACGGGCGATCGGGGAACCTCGGTCTCTCGTGAGGAGTTCAATGTGGCCTTGGAGACATTGAAAACCTCCATGACGACCGAAGTTGAAAGCATGTTTACTAAATTTCTTGAGGGGCTTAAACTATCCACCGCATCGTTGAAAGTGGGTGACCCAGCCAACAAGGTGACGGATGCTATCCCCGACAAGGGGGAAGCTAGTAGTGAAAAGGCTCCTTCTTCTAGTGGTAAGAATGGCACCGACATCTTTGCCCATGTGGAACCACCACTTGTTTATGGTGGACCGGTTCCTTCCACTCATTTGAATCATGCCGGTCCTCCCCCTAAGATTGTGAAAAATGAGGATTTTGATTCTTGGGTTTACCACTTTAAACGTCATTTAAATCATGTGAACATTAACCTTTGGAGAATCATTGAAGAAGGTTTCTATCCACATGATCCAAGAAACTTCACTCCTCGAGAAGCCGTGGACAATCAATTCAATGAGAATGCTCTCTTCATCATTCAAGATGCAATTCCACCCGAAGACCTACCTCATCTTCGTCCCTTCACCTTGGCCAAAGATGCATGGCATTGTGTTGTCTCTCTCTACCGGGGAAGCGCAAGCATTCAACGCTCCAACTATGAAGTGGTACAAGATGAGGCCGATGAGTTTGCAATGAAAGAAGATGAAGAACCTCGTGAGCTTTATCGGAGAGTAACCAAACTCGCGGTCTCACTACGAGATCACGGGAGCAAGGACACGGATGACAATTGGATCAAGCGCAAATTCCTCAAGGCAATGATGCCCTATCCACAAGGCCATGTCCTCCGTCATTCGTCAAAGACCGGACTTCCACACTTTGACCTCAAGCGAAGTGTTGGATGAGTTTGTG